>NC_039363.1:154666284-154877427 GCF_003573695.1 Papaver somniferum | reverse complement strand
TTTTTTTTTTTTTTTTTGAGTACTCAGTATCGAACAAGTATATTACTTCTCACAGTTTACTCTATCACATCATATTTACCATCGTCGTTGCTTCCGCATCTAATTTCTATTCTTTTGTCGTCTCTGATCTCATATTTTCATCATTATGAGTCGAGGAATTAATTCGTTGTTGACTCAAGTTATGTTGAACAACGAATCATTTTATTCTCTTTCATCTTCATCAGATGAGTTACCCAAAATCATCTTTATTTTAAGGTCCGCAACTCGATGATTATTCCCTAACTGTTGGGATATATAACTTTTCAGTCGAAGTGTGTGTTTGCATGCCTCAAGTATCACGAGGATTCATGTTAGTGGATTAGATATCAGTGTTCCACTATAATCAAATTACTCTTCTTTTATGAATTTTTATATAAGAATGGTTACCAAGTGAATCACATTCTCAATTTTTGGTTCATTTTTGTCGAGAATTGTTGGAAGTTAAACCAAGATATGGTGATTTGGTTCGTGGATCAACATCATATGTTGTTCCAGTCCAAGTGGATCAACTGCTGCAGTTGACGCAGTCAAGTTGAATCGACAGACGATGTTGACACACTGTGTGATATTTGGAAGATGGAGCTAACTTGAGAAGCAAGTTGTGTCGGTTGTTGTGTTTAGAGTTTTACTATGTTTAGAGTTTCTTTGTGTTTCTATAAGTGTGCTTTATTTAGAGTTTGTTTTTATTAGCAAAGTACTTTGAGTGATCTTCAAGTTTGTGAGACGATAAGCAGGCTATTGAGCCATAAGAATCGTACACCAAACTGATTATCAATGTAATCGTTTTATTGCTTTCGTTTGTGCTCTCATCTATCTTGGTCGATCCTACATTTGGTATCAGAACCAGGTTAGAGGGAGGAGAGGAAGAGAAAGTTGGAAGAGATATTTTTGTTTTTCGGTGGTAGAGAATTGTTAAAGTTAAAAGAAAAGATGGGAAGAAGACGTTAGGGTTTGGAGAATAACACAATAAAAAAAAGTTATAAAAAAAAAAGTTGAAGAGATATTTTTGTTTTTAGGTGGTAGAGAATTGTTAAAGTTGAAAGAGAAGCTGCGCAAGTTGTGATGATAATAAAAATAGCTGGGAAGAAGACGTTAAGGTTTGGAGAATAACAAGAATAAAAAAAAAAAATAAAAAAAAAGTTATTGCTGCTACAACAACATTGAAAACGAGTAAAATAAGAAGAAAAAGTTGTTGCCATAGATTTGATTTCCGGAGATGATGGTTCTGCTGTAAGTTCGATGAAGAGAAGGAAACAAGGACGTTCACTATTTCTTTTTTCTTTTGATGCTGTTAACGATGATTGCAATGGTGACTGAGAAAGAGCTCGAGCTGAAGATAATTCTTGCTGCCATTAAAGTTTGATGTGGTTGTTGTTCTGATGGTGAATATAACCGATGTGGTTGATGATGGTAATAAATATGAGAAGAGGTTTACGTTGCTGCCATTGCAGTTGACTGAGAGAGATAGTGTTGTTGTCATACAAGGAGACGTTGTTGATACTAGAATTGACAGTGACGATGAAGATGGATTTGGATGGTGTTATGATCGAGATGAGGAAGCAGACGGGAGAAGATGAGTTCTGGTAGCTGTGTTCGTCCACTCACAAAGTAGAAGGTAGAGACCGTAAAGGTTTTATTGCTACTGTTGTTGGCAGAGAAAGCTCGTATCTGTGATACGTTATTCTCAAGTTCGAGTTGAACTTTGGGCTGGTGATGGACGTTTATGTTAGTTTGCTGGTGATAATGATGGTTTGTGGTTAATTGGACCGAGAACTCGAGTCCGTCACGGCTGTAAACAATAAGAAAAGAAGTTGATGAAACACAGTTATGGGTCGTCGTTTGCTGCAGATAGGGTTTCACGACCTAATAATTAAAAAAATGTGTAAGAAAGTGTTTTGGAAGTTTGTGTTACAGGTGCAGAAGAACTGTTACAGATGAACAGTATTGTGACAAATGGATGTCACAGTTAAGTGTTACTGAAGAATTGTTACAGAAGCGTAACTAAAGGTTGTTACAGTTGAACATAAGTGTGACAAAATAGTCACAGTTTGTGATATTTGGAATAACATAAGATGACAACAAAAACGTGTGATAGTTTCTGGCAGAGACGTTGCAGAAAACAGTTTTTTGTGTATGTTGATGATTTTTGAGGTAATTTAGGCAAGGGTTGTTGTGGCAGGGCATTGGTTGATTTTTGAAGGTGAAAAAGTTTTGGGTGACTGGTTGATTCAAAGTATTAAGTCATGAATTCGAAATCAATGAGGATGGAGGATCAAAGCTTGTATTGCAGTCAAGAAGGATTGGTACAGTTTGATGGCGGATCAAGGGTATTTCAGTAAAAAATGACTGGTACGGTTTGATTAAGTTGACAAGAATTCAGAAACTTAGAATGACAAGGTATGTTGGGTGGTTATGTTTGAGCTTAAGGGAGGATGGTATCATGTTAAGCTCAAACATGGTGATTGAAGAGTTTGTGGCTGAAACTTGGAAGTCTTACAAAGTATGGCAGACTTTGTGATAGTTATTGCTTGTGGCAGAAGCATAACAAGAGAAAGATTGTGAGAGAATCTTGAAGAAAAAAGAAGTGTGAAAGATTCGACTTTAACAAGAGTGACTGGAACAAAGAAGACAAGAGAATAAGAAACAACAACAAGGTTATGAAGAAAAAGAAGTTTATCACCAGGTGGTGATGAGAGAGTGAAGAGAAGAGACGTCACAAGGTTGTGATCGTGAGAAGTGAAGCAATCCCAGTGTGGGGATTTGTATAGAGTTGTGTGAAGCAATCCCAGTGGGGATTTGGCTACAGAAATGAAGAAATTCCAGTGTGGAATTTGAGAAGTGAACACAACAATAATGGGTAAAATTCCCATGAGTTGTAAACTGAAATGATACCTGTAAATATCGAAAAATGGGGTGAGATGGATCATTACAATAGTGATAAAGAGTAAAAAAGAGTTGAGTTTTAGCTACATGCTCGGTGAATTGAGTTAAAGAATTTGTTTTTTGTGTTTGGTTAGCAAGTTGTATAGAGCACAACGAGGTGTTTCTAGCTTGTTAAGGTTTGTGTTCCACTACAATGAAGAAGAACGTGAAAGAAGTTTGTGATTATTGCTACGGTATGATAGCAATACGATGTGAGTGTTTGATGATTGTTGGTAAGTAATGAAGAAGATTGGTTTTTTATCTAAGTTAGTTGTGGTTTGTGAATTGATTTTGTTAATGATGACGAAATTCTGGAATGAAAAAAGACAAAAGCGTGTTGACGTTTATCAATGGAAGAAGAGGAATGGAAAATGAGAAAAGACAAGGACGTGCAAACGTCGATCAGTGAAGAAGAGGATTACGGAATTCTTGTTGAATGATATCTTGGTTTAAGGGAGGATGTAGGAAGTTAAACCAAGATATGGTGATTTGGCTCGTGGATCAACATATGATGTTGATTCAGTCCAAGTGGATCAACTGTTGTAGTTGACGCAATCAAGCGGGATCAACATATGCTGTTGACACACTGTGAGATATTTGAAAGTTGGAGCTAACTTGAAAAGCAAGTTGTGTCAGTTGCTGTGTTTAGAGTTTTACAATATCTAGAGTTTCTTTGTGTTTCTAGAAATGTGCTTTATTTAGAGTTTGTTTTTATTAGAAAAATATTTTGTTTAGAGTTTTACAATGTTTAGAGTTTCTTTGTGTTTCTAAAAATGTGCTTTATTTAGAATTTGTTTTTATTAGAAAAATAGAGTTTTTTTGTGTTTCTAGAAATGTGCTTCTCCAAATTTGTGAGACTATAAAGAGGCTATTGAGCCATAATTACATGTCATTTGTGCTCTCCTCTCTCTTGCTCAATCTTGGAGGAAATATTTCAATAATATTTTGCTTCAATATCGCAGTTTGTGTGACTTATCTTTTTTTTTGGTCAAGCCACTTCAGATTTTCCTTAAATTTTGGATCTCGTTATCTAATGCTTTTGTTGATCAGTTGAAAGCTGTATTTGCAAGTTTGCTTTCAACTTCAAGGGCTTATTTTCATACCACAGTAGGCCAGTACTCGTCGAGAAGGCATATTGTTTTTTGTGTTATGCTTCAGTATTGATCCTAAATCAATGTTAAGTACTGAAGGTTATTATTAATCCTTAACGGTGTCTCGTGAACGGCCGTTTTTTAAAAACAGTTGCTGCTGTACTGACCAGCTAAACACCATATCCATATTTATTCAACATTACGTCCATCGATCAAACACAAAGTTTACATAATCTGTCGAATATATAACTAAACAAACTCTACACACTCATTGAAATTAGTTGATAACAAACTAACATAGGCCAACTTAACTAAGCAGTTCCAGTAACACCAAGATCTTGTTTACCCACACTCTGATCATTTTGATTATCATCATCACCAGCTCCAGCACCAAAGACAGGCCCACCTAGACCAGCAGCATCTTCAACTTTGTCTTGTAATTTATCAATCTGAATCCCACCAACATCTTCTTTTGAATGAATATCAGTCTTAGTTTTGTTTTCTCCTCCTACCGACTCATATGTTGTTGCTGTGAATGACCCCGGTGGCTGTGCTCCTTG
Source organism: Papaver somniferum (assembly GCF_003573695.1). Taxonomy (NCBI): domain Eukaryota; kingdom Viridiplantae; phylum Streptophyta; class Magnoliopsida; order Ranunculales; family Papaveraceae; genus Papaver; species Papaver somniferum. The sequence continues at coordinate 154,872,815 of NC_039363.1, read as the reverse complement.
TGCTCCTGACATCTCTCAAATCTCTTGTATCTTTTTCGGAGGTGATAGATATATGTTGAGACTCTAGCTTCTTCCCTAACTGATTCCGGTTTACAGCCGCACTATATAAATATATATTTGGAAAGGTAGACGGAAAACAAATCCAAACACGTGGTAACTATGTGATTAAGCAAGGTGCATGGATTACCACGTGTAACTGCTATTTATGCAACGTGTAAAGGTTATAAGAGCGTGAAGACCAATGTTCACGTGGTGGCTACCCAATTTTTCACCTTTTGCAGCTGAGATGGTTATGGAACTTTAAGCTGATTTCTGGCTTCATCATTTTTCATTGCTGTGCGAAGAGAAGCCGACCCTGGGATTGCGATGTGCTAAAGAGTCAATCAGTGACATTTTTTACCAACTAAAAGGAAGACAGTAGACTCCGCACTCCACAGTACGTACATCATGTTGACAACTCAAGAAGAATTTGCAAAGATTGAAACATGAACGTCCCCTGCTGTATTCTCGAAGGTATTTTGTTGTATGGAAATTTTCAAGGGATTACATTAGATAATTTAGATCGTAGTATTTTCCATGTACCCTAATGGCCTAATACACGCCCCCTGCCTTGAGTTAAGTTGGGATTGTTTGAATCCAAGGAAAATAGTCTGCCCTTTTACGCCTCTTCGTACTCAGTTGCAGTACAAGTTCTTGTCATTCTGCATCTATTGCAACATTTTCAATTCCACGTCAAACGTCAAATTAATTACGTATCGTAATTATTACTGGTACAACATATCCATGTATCTTCTCTTTCATTAAGTTCTCCGTGGACCACAAAATAATTGGCCGACCTTTAGGGAGGCCTTCTATACGATGGTAAAATGTAGTTATCAGTCGCAAACAAAAATGTAGTTATCAGTCACAATGTTTGTACAAAGAATTTGAAATTGGTTTCCTACAATTCACAATTTGTTAAAATTAAGACTAACCATCACATAAGTGATCAAACTGATCACAAATTCCTTCCAAACACAATCAGTCAAACAAATTACCAGTTGAGAACTATTCAAATACTCTATTAAATCGATCTGATTCGATCAATTTCAATATCTTCTTCATTCAAAAATTAAATAATTCAGTTCTCAACCTTCAAAATCCTATTGAACGGATCAATAAAAGATTACTCGACTTAAATTCGCAACACGGGCACCCCATTTAAGTGAACTTATGGGAGGTTAGTGGGGCTAGGCTTCTCAGGCTTTGGACCATTAGTTGACATTACCGTATAGTCCTTAGGATGGGTTACATGGATGCCTTTTTGTTGTAGGACACGTAGAAGGAAAAATAGATAGCATCTTAAGTTCGTAACTAACACCCTTCCAAATTTTGACGGATAAAAATTGTAAAAATGTTATTGTGCATCCGCCAGGGGGAAAAAGAAAGAAACGAATGACAATTGCACTTAAAAAATGTTAGCATTCTGTCGGCCTCACACTGCTGCTGGAAGTACGACTTACGACTTGTCTGGTGGGCATAAATCAAGATGAACCTTTACAAGCCATCAGACTTGGTAGATAATGTGATACTGATACTGAAGCATGTGTAGGGACTTTGGGACTTTGATGCCAAAGTATAGTGGTCCAACTCTCAACTGTATGAATGTGCTAAAAGGTAATTTGATCAATATTTAAAATCATATAGCCTAAAATCCCCCAATTCCAACTCGGGGGTGTTTTATACCATGGAACAGACGAAGATAAACATGAATGCAAATGGGGGAAGGAAAAAAAAAATGAGAGCTGTTTTTCAGTGGAAAACTCTTCCTGTTATGATTATGTCGATAGTTAAGATAGAGATTTATAAAAAACATTAAATAGAAAAGACGAGTTGTGTTACTTGTTATCTAATAAGATTTAGTACCAAAGAGAGAACGAAGAATTATGGAATTCCTTACACAAGCATAACCACCACGACAGCAAGAGTAAACTCTCCCGTTAAAACACAAACGCGACACTTTTATTCTCATCCCAACCACAATCATCGCCATCTGACTTGAATAACCCCCCTTAGCCTTTTATGGTGCTTTATTCAGGCCTGAAACCATATAACGCAAGTTATAAACAATGGACGAGATTTAATAATAGCTTATAAATAAACAGCCATAAAACAGGACAACCATCAAGCACCAGAACATATTTTAAGGAAAAGAAAAGATAGAAGGCAAAGGAAAAGTTAACACGCTATAACTCATAATTTAAACCAAGAATTTTATGTCCAAACATGTATTTTATTATTATATAAACTGCTATATGGGACAAGTTCTTTCTAGGCCATGTTTGAATGTCTACCCTTATAAGACATAGTGAATCTTATATGACAGTGAATCTAAATGCCTAAAACATTTTGTGATCCAACTCTACAATCATTACATAATTACATCACATGCAAGAGCTACTCGTTCTATCTAAGCTGCAATCTGTTACTACATAATGAGGTCACATGCAAGAGCAACTCATTCTATCTAAGCTGCAATCTGTTGACAAGGTGATATATACTAACAGGTCTCACATAGCTAAGCTTTTACTTCAGGCCTGCAACTACTAGCGAGGCTGATGGGTACCTTCTAGTACATTCATACTTGAGGTGACTATCCAAATCTGGCAAGCCTTTCTGAAATCTAGTTCAGTGATAAAGAAGGTGCAAGCTCAGATCACTAACCAAGAACCTATAGGAAAAAGGTTAAATTCCGTTTACTATGACTATTAGTAGCTAAAGATACAAACAGCAACTAAAGAACAACGAACGATAAGGTGATTATCTATATTTGAAACTAACTGAAACATCCATTTCACTGTTATTATGTCAATATGCTGCGTTCGGCTCGCATCTTAGCAAAGCAAGAATAAAATAATTATAATAAAAATAATTTGATAAATTCCAAATAGAGATACTTTGAACACAACGAGGGCAATACATACTTAGCATGCTCTTACAATCAAAATAGTATTATGCAGCACAGACAGATTACTGAAGTAGCAATGCAGAATGTGGACAGAACTAGTGTAAGCAAAAGTAATACAGGCAAATAAAATGTTTTTGTCGAAATTCTTAGCTGGAAATAAGAAAATGTTGTTTCTTGCTAGTTGGTAAGTTTTGACACTTAGCTCCCTATGGAGAAGACTGGTCATCCTCAACTTCAAACCCACTATTTATTCTAAGTCATCAGCTAAAAGGTTGTTTTTTAACATATTGAGAAGACTTCATCAGTTGTAAGGGGTAAAAGAGAACTCAAAATTTAGAGCTTAGTAAGACATGCATCTTGGATTTTTTAGTGTGACTTGGGAAGGATGCTTCATGCACTGAGGATGTGTGAATGCCTGAAGATTCCAGGAAATGTGAATGCCTGAAGATTCCAGGAAAAAAGGATTATGTGCTATTTGTCGGAATTGTTGCTAAGGATGATACTTATTTATTGTCAGTGAGGGCACTCCTATACATAGTATAAAAAACACATGATAAATATCTATCCAAGTAGATACCACAATTATGTTGAATCAAAGGACTGGTCTTTAAAGCCTACAATATGGAGAGGAGTTTACAACTTTGATTTGCCAGAAAGTCTTGCTTTCAGCTCCTCCGCCACGGCATCGATGAACTCTTCAGTGTTGAGATACTGGTCCCTAGAAACCCTGCACAGCACAACGAGAATGTTTCATGATAAGTACAGATACTGAGCACACTGCGGGTAAGCAGGACGATTACTCCACAGAAAAAACTTACTTGGATCCATGAATGAGAAGTGCAAGATCCTTGGTCATCTTTCCTGATTCAACAGTTCCAACACAAGCTGCTTCCAGCTTCTCGGTGAAATCCAAAAGTCTAGCATTGTCGTCTAACTTTGCTCTGTATAAAGAGGCATACATTAGTCTTTGGCTCTTTGCAATTGAACCTTGTATCCCAAAGTTCTACGGACATCTTTTCAGATTAGACAAATGGAAGATAAATTAAATACCTATGAGCAAGACCTCTTGACCAAGCAAAGATCGAAGCTATGCTGTTTGTACTGGTTTCACCTCCTTTTTGGTGAACCCGGTAGTGACGTGTCACTGTGCCATGGGCTGCTTCAGCTTCAATGGTCTTTCCATCTGGGCATACCTACAAATCAATAGCAACATAAATCCAAGTGAGTCAAGAGTTCAGACATACAGATGAGCACAACCACGGTGCTAACTGGTGCCCAACACACATACCAACACTGATGTCATCAATCCAAGGGATCCGAAACCTGCAGAGAAGAAAAGATAAGTTAACTAACATTATAATACCCACTCATGCAGCTTTGGGTTTTGTATACAAATACTTAACAACAGAAGTGTACAAACCTTGGGCTAAGAAATCACTCTGTACATCACCATCATAGTTCTTACATGCCCAGACATAACCACCGTCACTCTTAAGTGCATAGGCAACCATATCATCAATGAGACGGTGTTCATACCTGTATAACAATTTTAAGTGCATGTCGAACTACAAGCATCTGAAAAATTGTGAATAATGACATGAACAATGATATCTCACCATATCCCAGCAGCTTCATACTTGGATTTCCATTGAGTTTCATACACTTCTTGGAAAATGTCCTTGAACCTACGGAGTAAATTAAGCGTTAAACAAAACTATTCTACAAAACAGATATTCTTTTCAATTGAACCAGTTAGTGAATTAGAGGTGGCCCCAAAACCAATTAGTACCAATATTCCCCAAAACGAAAACATCAAAGGAAATGAGTACCTTCCATCGTATTTCTTTAGAATTGTGTTCTTTGTGCTAAGATAAAGTGGCCACTTCTTCTCGTAAGCTGTTGCCATCGAAGCCTCAGCAAACGAACGGATGGACTGTGATTTAGGAGAAGACAAAGTTCAATGGGATGTTTGTTACATACGTACTAGATTTCAAATCAGGATTCATCCAGTTCCACAGAAGATAGTTACAGAATCCAAACCTCATCAGTGTTATACATGGCCAAGGCTACTCCTCCAGCACCAGTGAAATTGTAAACCTCCATTTCTGTTTGATCCTCTTTGCCTTCTGGTACTGCAAACATAAAAGAGTCTATCTTTAGCAAAAGAAAGATACTGCAAAAGCAAGTATATAAAGGAATTATAAAATGACAAATAAACATAAGTAAATAACACTCCTTTGTACAATATTAGGATTGCCAAAAAGAGTGTCAAATATTAACATGATTACTGAAATGTTTTTATGAACAAAAAACTGTACCAAAAACCAGCTTGAGTTTGCCAGGTCCTTTGATAACTGCATCAGTTGCTCTGTACTGATCACCAAATGCATGCCTCCCAATGCATATAGGTTTAGTCCAACCTGAAGAAAAGGCTTTAGTTAGTAATGTTCAATCACTACTGTTATTTGGAAATCACAAAGCATAGTCAAGACATCCTTCATACTTGGAACAAGTCTTGGCACATTTTTGCAGATAATGGGCTCTCTGAACACAGTCCCTGCGACAAGTATGCATATCAATTAGTCATCATGAACCACCCAAGTAGTGAAAGGTAACGAAAAAGAAACTAGTCTCACCGTTCAAAATGTTCCTGATAGTTCCATTTGGACTCCTCCACATGCTTTTCAATTTAAACTCCTTCATACGATCTTCATCTGTCGATTTCACCAAAAGATATTTCAAACTCAATTCAAAATATATCATCAAACAACGCCAATTGTGCACCACAAAACCTAAAATTTACTGGTAAGCTTCTTGTTTTACCTGGAGTAATAGTTGCGCACTTGATTGCAACATTGTACCTGTAATAGCAGTAATTGAGTTAAAAATCAGCAAAGACGGTTCAAAATCTATTATTAACCTAGACACAAAAAAATGTTTTTTATATGTAGAGGCATAAATTGCTAAAATCACAATGAACAGCTTACTTAAGAGTAGCTTCCGCACTTTCAACAGTAACTTTGTCATCGGTATCGTCACGATGAGGAAGACCTAAGTCGAAGTACTTAATATCCAAATCCACGAATGGGAATATAAGCTGCTCGAAAAACACAATCAGATAAACAATGCTAACAATGGAACATAGATAGATATAAAAGAGACATACTGTATATATTTTTTGAAACCACAAAAATATGTAATTACCTTGTCTTTAATAGATTTCCAAAAAATTCTGGTCATCTCGTCACCTGAATCATCATCAAAATAAACAAATCGTGATTCTAAAGATCTCAAAGAAATCTACTACAGTCAGTGATTTTCAAAACTGAATAAAAGTAACTGCGTGATAGATCAAACCAATAGAATCCAAACTATTAAGAATCGGATATGGAAAAATAAAAATAATAAACTCTGAAAATCAGATCTGCAAACATTGATTGACGGAGATGTCAGAAGAGAGCATACCGTCCATCTCAACGATGGGATTGGAAACCTTGATCTTCTCGAATGCCATTATGTTAATCGATCAGATTAATCAATCGAATATCTTCCTCAAAAAATAAGGAAGAAGAAGATCTGGAATCTAGAGACTAAAAGTATGAGTTCTCACTGAGGTTTAGCTGGTGAAAAGTTGCAGCGAATAGTACTAGGAGGAGAGTTTCAAAGGAAAAGCAATTCTCGGCTGCGGATACTCCGTATTTGTAATATCAAGCTTGATTGGCTCACCCGACACGTGTCTGTCTTTTGCCCGTTTTCTTTTTTTCTAGAAAGGGTGGCGATCCTCTCCACACACGGCTCTATTTACGTCTAAAACTATAAGTTTCATGTCAATGTTGTTGCCAATAAGAGCATGTCTTATGGTCTCAAACATTTAAACTTGAAAGCTCAGTCTCTTAAATTTGTTTGTAAGTGATTCATTAAGGTCTAAACCCTGTTTATAGAGGTTGCAAATTATCCTCATATACTCATCTTAATTACTAAAACCAGTGTCATTTATTGTGCATTGTTGAGGCAGGCCACCACCACCACAACAAAGTTAATATATTGGCAATTCATTGAAGTTGGGTTTGTCTAACATTCATTCTCTTTCATCTCCCTGGACTGGACAACGACATTTCTATACTTTCATCAGGTTGGTGTGGGTCACAGGTAGGAGTGGCAGTGGTGGTTCCACTAGCATATTTGAGGCGAAACGAGAAGAAGATAATGGATAATTTATGGAAAAGCCGCGATCTTAGCTTCCAGTCACTGTCCAATCTAACTGCACTGCTGCTAGGCGTGATTGAAGGGCTGTTTTAGGTGAGAGACGCTTTCTGGACCAATCAGATAAAGCCAATCAATATATAGATCATCCGTAATTTTGAACGGGTGAGATGTGTCTCGGCCCAACTAATAAACTATAGCTAACTCTAAGGTTTAGGCTTAATTTGGTAATGTTACTGTTTTTGTAAAAACGCTTTTAAGCTACAGTTTTTTGGTTAAATAACCCTTAGATTTAAGTTCCTGGGTAGAAGATAAGCAAACATTTGGTACATTTCTAATATTCAAGAATTCAAATTTTATGGTCCAAATATTGTTTTTAGATATTCTGCCTAAACACAACCTAACATCTCGTAACTTAACTGCGATTTCATGGCGAGAACCTTCCTCTCTGAGTAGGGGTGTAAATTGGGCTGGGCCGGGCAGCCCGGCCTATTTATTAAATAGGACGGTATAGGGCGGGCCGGAACATTTCTTATCCATGAAATTAAAAGGGTCGGGCGGGCAGGGTTATTTATCTACAGTAAGTACCCATGGCCTACCCAAGCCTGTTTTGTAATTTGGGCTCGGGCGGGGAGGGCCTTGAATATTACAAACAAATATATATTATACATATATATTGTTAAAAATAAAAAGAAAGTAGTAATAATACACAAGTTTTACTTAAAATTAATAATTAAATACGAGAATTGAGATGGGAATAAGATAAATCAAACTTCCTATAATTTTTCCTGAATTGAATCATCAGAAAAGGAAAGTGCCTTAGATTTTGCTCAATATTTTCTCTATATGGTTAACAAAATTAGACTCCTATGGAATAAAAGTTAAGAAATACATATGAAAACTATGAGGGTTGACTGTATTAAGTATATGTACCAAGTATATTCTAGGATAAAACAAAATTGGAACAGTCACTTAGGCTAGGTAAATGGATAACACCGGCGGGTAGCATTGACGGGATAATAGGGAGTGTATTGGGCCGGGCAAGAAAATTTGAATTGTGGCATGTGTCCGCCCTCTTATTTAAATGGGATAGGTCGGGCCAGCCCGTAAAGGGTCACGGTCACACATGGGCTGTCATGGGATAGGGCGGACGGTACTGGACCTCGGGCTGCCGGGCAAAATTTACACCCCTATCTCTGAGTAAACCATCGGGCCGCTTAGGGGGAGTAGATAGATCATGAGCATGGGGATGTAAAAGAGGAACCTGATGAAGGTACGAGACTGCTGACGGGGCGAGATTTTCCTTCCCTTTTCTTCTTTTTTTCGATTACCCCTTTCTCTGTTGCAATTAGATCTGATGGGTTTTCCTTGCTAGTTGTGTTCCTTTTTCCAGTTTAATCATGATCCTATTATGTTTAATTAGGTTTTTGTTATATATTTTTTTGCTAGTTGTCTTTGGATTATGAACTAGGGTTTGCAATTAGGGTCTTTTATGGGGGTTTGTGAACTAGGGTTTGCAATTAGGGATTTTATTTGGATCGATTTTTGATTTATTCAAGAGGTTCTTTCTTGGGTTTGTGTTTTCTTTGTTCCTCGAATTGGTTCTTGTTGTTTGTGCTTAGGGTCTCTGATTTCCTTTTTCTTTTTCTAGGTGATGTAATGTTTGCCTCTTCTTTTGAGTTTGGGATTTTACTGAGATGTTTGATTGATGTGCTCCAAATTAAGAATTCTATGATTCCTTTCATTCTATTTTTCTTAAAGTTGGTTTCTTTGTTGAAGTGCAATTTGGAATTTAACTTCCTCTAGGTTTCTTGTGTTTCTTCTTGGGATAGTCTGAATTTCTTTGTTATGTATGGATTATCCGGGATTGTGTAATTTCTTTTGAAATTGTAATAGTGATCAATCAGAAATTATTTGAGTTCTTGTAATTTTCTAGGGATGTGTAATTTCGTTTGAAATTGTGAGAATGATCTTCAACTTAGAAATATGAAATTTGCTTTGATATCAGTTTGGCTTTGTGTAATTTCTTTTGAATTTGTGGTGGTAATCAAAATGAAATTATGTGAATTCTAGTTATAGTCTAAGATTGTGTAACTGCCTGTGTAGTTGTGATCTGATGTTCTGCTGGTGTTTTGCAGTTGTTTTGAAAAGCTATTTAGACTATTTTCTCAATCCCTTGACATATTCCTGATCCGAGGCATAGTTATCTTCCATGTATTTTCTATCCTTGACTTGTACCCAACTGTGTACTTTTAGCCTTGTATGATTTAGTGAACTAATGTTTTGTACTGGATTTGTTTTTTAGGTTTAGAATGTTCCTCGTTCTCCGTGTCTCGGAAATAATCAAACATTTGTAGAACCGTATCTATAAATTCTTCTATGTCTTCTCTTTTTATGGGCTTAGTTTACATAATGTTCAGTAATTTAGGATGTCTTTTTCTTTGGGTATCGCGCGATTAATTTCATTTGTGTAATTTTTCTCAAACCTTCCTGTTGTTTTACTCTACTTGTTAGAATTCGGATTATCTCAAACCTCCTCACTGCCTCTTTTTAATGTACCGAATATGAAGAAATGATACCCTTTATTCCAAACCCATGCTCCTCTGATCCGGCTAACCCTCAGGTAAGTCCACTCAAAATACATTGGTCATATCAAATCTCTCACATTTAATTTATAGTTTTCTATATATATTGTGTAGCTACTTCTTCAAGCTTTGCTTGAAATCCTTGCTCATTAGCATTTTCAAGTGTGTAATAGGTCAAACAATTGTGTATTAGTTGGAATTAATTATTATCTCCCCACGTCTTGTATCTTATAATTCCTTGTAAGTGCTGCATTATAAAGCACACCTCCTTAGTTAGTTATAGTTGTATTGCTTTTTGTATATGTTGTTATCCACAACAAACCTTTTAGGTTAGAGTTTTGCAACATTTCTTATAGATTATAATTGTATTTAAAAAACAATTCTTTCAAGTGATGTAATACAATCTCCTCCACACCAGTATTCCATAAAATCCCTTTTCCACACAATCTCCCCCCCCCCCTCGATAATGATAATCCTAGCTTGGAATTTTCAAGGAATAAACCTTCCAACAACTATTCAACACTTGCGAGGACTAGTTTCCCTTCATAAACATAAAATCATATTTCTTTCCGAAACTTTAGCAAATCAACACCATATGCTAGGACTGGCTCATTCATTACAATTCCAGAATCACTTCTTTGTCCCTAAAATTGGAAGGAGAGGTGGTCTTTGCCTAATGTGGGAAGATAATCTTAGTATTAAGATTTTACTTCACTCTCAAAATTACATACACTCCTTGGTCACCCCACCACCCCCTACAACCCTGGTTATGCATTGGTATTTATGGCCCACCACATCTTGATATAAGGAAAAACTTCTGGCACAACTTCCCATCAATCTTCAACAACATCAATCCATTCATACCATGGTTTTTGCTAGGCAACTTCAACGACGTTTTGGATCAATCGGAATAAAAAAGGAGGAAGACAAGTAACTTATGGTCAATCCCAACCCCTGCTCACAGTGATGGACCAGATGGGATTGATATATTTGGGCTTCCGTGGAGATCCCTATACATGGACAAACAACCAAATGGGGCAAGAAAACATTCTGGAGAGACTAGACAGAGCACTTGCAACCCAGCAGTGGCGTACTGCAAATCCACGTTCAGCAGTTACCCACCTTCCGAGAATAGCATCTGATCACGCCCCAATTCTTTTACAAGGAAAAGCAATAGATTGGCAGGGAACAAAAAACTACAAGTTTGAACTTTATGGCTCATACACCCGCAACTCAAACAAGTGATCGACTCAGCTTGGATACAACAACAAGATTTAGAACCTACCCGAGACCTTCAATTAAAGCTCATAACCACCGGACAAACTCTCTTGGAATGGAACAAGGAAACTTTTGGACACCTCCCAACTATGATCAAAAAATCGATGGCAAAGATTAAAATGGCACAACATCAATGTGATACCCAATTGGGTAATGAACTGGAATTCTGGTTGGTTCAAGAAAAGCAACTGAGGACGGATCACAATGAGCTATTACAATGTCATGGAAAATACTAGCAACAAAGATCCAGAATTCAATGGCTGCAATCAGGAGATCTTAACACAACCTTCTTCCGCACTAAAGCAACCATTCATCGGGCCTGGAAAAATATTCAACAACTTCAGGATCCACAAAATAAGTGGATTAATAAGAAGGGAGATGTGATTCAACTCATTCTTAACCACTTCTCTAAACAATATATTGCTGAACCTATGATCATAGACGAAGACCTTTTCAAGGATATCAACCCCAGATTATCTCCCAGACAAATGGACGTTCTTACTAAGGAAGTAACTACAACATAAATCAAGCAAGCACTATTCTCCATAAACTCTGAGAGTGCCCCAGGTCCATATGGTTACACTAGTAAGATTTTCAAAGTTTTTGGGAAACAACCCATACACAATTGATAGCTATGGTTCAAACCTTTTTCAAGGATCTTAATATACACCCACTCATGAATCACACAAACTTGACACTGATACCTAAAATAGACCACCCATCAAAACCTAATCAATTCCGACCCATCGGGCTATGCAACGTTACATACAAAATCATTGCAAAATCCTAGTTAACTGAATCAGACCTTTACTCCCTTTTATAATAAGCCCCTATCAAAGTGCCTTCCTACCACAGAGATCAATTCATGATAACATAGCTATCGCGGGAGAATTGTTCCATCATATAAAAACCTCGAGCCTCACCAAAGATCCAAAAATAGCACTCAAACTGGATATCCATAAAGCCTATGATAGTTTATATTGGGGATTCATCAAAACCGCTTCACCAAACTGGGATTTCCAACAATTTTCATAGATTACATCATGTTATGTGTTAGAACTGTTACATACTCAATCAACATAAATGGTACACCACATGGATATATCAGCCCAATTAGAGGAATTAGACAATGGGACCCTCTATCTTCTTACATCTACATAATTTGTGTGGAGATCTTATCTACGAATTTGGGGAACCTTCAATGTCAAAAGTTGGTTCAAGGTCTTAACATTTCAAAAAAAGCACCACCCATTATTTACTTAATGTACGCTGATGACCTTCTAATCACTTACAAAGCCTCTTCTCAGAGTAATCTCCATCTCAAGAACCTGCTTCAGTCTTACGGAACATTGGCAGGCCAAGTAATCAATACTTCTAAATCAGTAATCATTTATCACCCGAGATTGGATCCGACAAAGGTTAGTAATCTTCAACAGTTCTTTGATATGCCGGCAATATCAAAACCTCTAATCTATCTAGTAGTCCAATTAAAACAAGGAAGAGCATCTAACCACACCTTTGCGCACTCCTACAAAGATTAGCCCGAAAAGCTAAAGGATGGATGACAAAATGCCTAAACCAAGATGGAAGATTAATCTCATTAAAACCTCCCTAATCCTCACCTCAAATCACCTTATGCAAACACAAAACCTACCTGTCAATGTCCACAAACAAATAGATCGTATAACGAGGAACTTCTCCTGGGGACATGATTCGTCAGTTAAAAATCTTCATCCTATAGGTTGGGACAAGGTAACAAAAACAATATCTGAAGGAGGATTAGGCATAAGGAAAAGCAGTGATCATAACAAGGCTCTTCTCATGAAAAGAATATGGAATTTGCATGAACAACCTAACTCCATCTGTGGAAGTCTATTCAGTGAAAAATATATCGATCAACAACCAATTATACAAGGCATCAATAGCGTACCATCTTCTTCCAGCGCCCAATGGATACAACTAGCATCAATTGTCCCTACCATGCAACAGTTGATATTTCATCGTATTGGAAACGGGCTATCAACACCAATAGAAGCCAACTAGATTCCACATACCCCAAACCTAGATCCAACCCAATGTTACCCATTCCAAATGGTAGCTGATATCATAGATCCAATCACTCATAATTGGGACCATGAAAAAATAAATACACTCCCCAATCTTGTAGCCCAAAAAATCATAAACATCCACCTACCCCAAGATAACACCCAGGACAAAATTATCTGGCCACATTCAAAATTTGGAAAATACATTACTTCATCGGGATACAAATGTCTAACCCATAGTCAACCTAATCATACCCCCCTCCCACCCACCAAATTCCTGTGGACCTTACCGTGTCCACCAAAAATTCATCTTTTCTTGTGGAAAGCAATCAATGAAGGGTTACCAACCTTCTCTATCCTCCATCACATCCATTTGATCAACTCAGACATTTTCCCCAGATGCAATTTAGCTCCGGAATCAGCAACTCACCTGCTAATTCATTGTCCAACGACAACTGTATCTTGGAACACTTTATTCTCTCAAACCCCAAACACATCAAATCCCAACAATGCACTCTCTTTTTCTTTAACACCTCATACAACCATCTCCCAGATTCTTTCAACAATCAGCACCAACATCAGTCCTTTCCTCTTTCTGTTTTTTATTTTGGACACTATGGTTAGCTAGGAATGATCTAGTAAACCAACAAAAGTTAACATCAGCAACAGAAATCCTTGCTTGGGCTCAAAAATAGCAAAAAGAATATTTGGAGGCGCTACAATCCTTACATCCAGTTCTACCGGGAGATTCTCCAATACTGAACCACTCAAGAAACACCAAAAGAATCTCAAAAATCTCGGTAGGATGGTCCACCCTGAACATGAATTGGATTAATATCAACACTTATGGAGCGGAGGGGTCATCCCGGTTTCGCGGGTGCAGGTTTCATTTGTAGGGACTCTGACGCACGAACAATAATGGCTCTAGCTCAACCTTTGGGAATTACAACTGCCTTAACTGCAGAAACTTGGGCTATGCTTTTGGCATCAAGAACATCTACAGAAAGGCAATGGCCAAAAGTTCTCTTTGAGACAGACTCAAAGAACCTTTTACACTTCATCACATCTCCTTCTCCTCCCCCTTGGCATATCTCAGGGATGATTGAAGAAATAAAGAATAGGATGCAATAGATTTTGCAGATTGTTATACGACACAACTACAAAGAAGGAAATCAAGCATCAGATGGTTTGGCCAATAATGCAGCAGATGAAAGTCAAATGGGGAACTTTTCAACCAAAATTTGGGACCAGGCAATCCCAGATTTTATTAGTCAAATTGTTTTTCATGACTCCGTGGGTACTACATACCCGCGTCAAATTGTAACCCAATTCTCCGTTTAATAAATTACATGCTTCAAAAAAAAAAAAAGATCTCTTAACTTAAGTTACAAATATGCCCCGGAAACCATCTTCTTCGTCGTTTAGATAATACAGGGAGAAAGAGAGTTCGGCTGAAAAAATATCAGAGAGAGTGAGAAGACACAGAGAGATTGATAGAGGTGTAGAGTTTTACTGAAGATATGAATATGACCCTGTGCTAGGTTGGATAAGAAGGAAGAAAAGTGGATTCCTGGTTTCAATAAATGGAAGATTTTCCTCCCTGTTCTTTATCTTGGATTCATATAGCCATTGAGAAACTATAGTTTGAAGTTAAAATTATGGTTTTCAATATTGAAGCAGGAAGATAAATGAGATATCCAAGGTACGTGTCAATTAATTCTAATTTCAATTGAATTCCGGCCGTGTCAAATTGGGGCAAAATTTGATTTGGGGAAAAATTAAAACCCTTGATCGAGTGACTGTTTTTGTATGAATGATCAGCAATGATGGAACTACCGAGTTGGTTATTTTGATTATTCACAACGAATATCAAGTAAATGTGGGGTTTACTTCCTTGGGATGTTTTTCTCTTTTGTTTTATTAATATTTGTTTGGATCTTTCGGGAATTCAATGCACAAATTTGTGTTTTTTGAACGCATAAAGTTGTTTATCTTGATCAAAAGGTTCTATGTTGAAAACAATACCATATTAACTCCTATTGAAAATGTTAAATTTTTTTGTTGATGTTGGAAGATATATGGAAGTTATGAGTTTTGTTGTGTATGAGTTCTGCTTAAAGTATGTGAAAATGTTCACCATTGTCATTATCTCATAGTAAGTTAATGTTGGTGAATATTAACATCAACTTATGCGTTTTGTTGTTCATGGGTCCTGCTTAAAAAGGATGTGAAGGTTTCGAGAGATTCAAATTAAGAAGGTTTGGTGAAGATTAAGACCAAGAAAGAAAGTAGATGAAATAATGGAATTGCTATCATCGGTTACTGGAGATAATTATTGGGATAAACCTATTGGAGATAATTATTGGGATAAACCTAGATTTATCCACGAAATACACTAGATGCACCGTAAGATCGAATTGGGATTACTTATATTGTTAAAAGAAATAAATAAATAAATTCAGATGACTAAATTGTTTAAAATGATATAAACTATTTATATATTTTACGAAGTGAATTTATCAGACTTACATCAGTTATGATAAAAGTTTAGAGACTAATGAATCTTAATAAAATTATTACTTAGTTAATCCAGCACTGGGGAATAGTGAATGTTGTGTTTTCTTTGTTCATAGGATGGCATTGTGGGGCTTGGCCAACCTTGATAGGGCAACTGCATTCAGAGATGACCGATCATAGAAGTATGTTATAATTATTTTAAAAATCGAAATTTCAATTTCACTTAGAAAGACTTGTAGGAATCTTCCTTGAAGTTAGAGACATATATCTTATAAAATAGAAATTAGTTTAAGAAACTTAGACTTCACTATTTGATAGAATCTAAATCAGTGTAGTTGAATCTAGAGCCACAAATTTTAGTAGTAAAAAGCCATATAAGTTTGTGCTTTGTTTCTTGTTGTTGGTGCTTATACAAGAAATAAGTTTGTCTATAAGGTGGGGAGTTTTTGAAGACCACAAGGATGTTTTGATTTTCGAGGACGAAAATATATAAGGTGGAGAGAATGTAAATACCCTCAAGCTCGTCAACGCTATTAGACTAGTCAAGAGACGTTTTAGCCGCTAATAACTCGATTAGGTTGGCACGAACGTTAATTAATAGGAACTAATCTAACAACGATATAGATACGAGACTAGTACCATTGGATAGATCTCGAAAAGTTAAGCAGCCATCACTGCCCGCACGCGTCATTTGGACACTAGAAGAAGAAGATATCATCAGATTAATATACAAGGGCAAAATGGAGTTTTTACAGGGGACCGACCTGGCTGGTCTTATCTAACCAGATCGAGCATATAAGCTCATTCATACTGATAGACGCATTTATGTGTCTATATTGTCCTCAATTTTCTGTATTGTTGGTGCTCGATTTCGTACTTATTATGGTGTTTTTTTGTATTTGTAGGTATTTTTGGGAAATAAACATTTTCGGAAAATTCTGCTCGAAAAGTTGCTCGGGGCACCCCCGGAGAAAAGTACTCAAGGCACCCTCATTTTGGATAAGGGCACCCCCATGCACCCCTACTGTTAAAGGCTCCTGCATTTTGGATCAGGGCACCTCTTCTTCTTCATTTCAAATTTCAAAACTGGCGGGAAAATAAATAAACAGAACTGTGTAATTTTCGATCGAAGTTTGAAGGAGTTATAGGTTGATTAAAGGGATGAAATTTGTTGGGCAGTTGTGATATGTCCCGACAAAACTATCATGAGTGATTTAATTGGCTAAATTTGGCTAGATAATTCACGAGAAGAAAACATGGGAGTTTATTCTCGGAAGAGGTTATCACGGGATTGCGTAAGATTTAGACGTGTTGGAGTGTGCTAAACTGGAGCAGAAACGTGTAGAGTTTGTTGGATGGCTACAGACACGTGAGAAGTTGTGAAAAAGGGAAGAAATCCCGTGACTGGCAGTGAAGAATATTATCGAGTAAATGAAGATTATCTGGAGTTATTGTCGAGTATTTTTGATTCTGGAGAGAGTATATAAAAGGTGCTGAGGGTTATTAAAAGTTTTACGGAGAGTTTAGGAACTTATAGAGCATCACAGAGTTGAGAAAATCAAATTCCAGAAATATTTTTCTGCTGCTGCTCATCTGAAGAACGCGAAGAACAAACCATCCAAGACAGTCGTTTTTCAACAGTGGAAACAACACACAGTCGTGGGTCGAGAATCAGCGACAGTGCACTTCTATCGTTCTTTTCTGTTTGTAACACATATAACTGTTACAAACCCGGTTATCATTGTGTCTCCCATTTCATCATTTGTAAACACAATTTGAGCAATGAAATCAACTTTTGAGCGTGTTTTCCTTATGATGAGCTAAACCTCATCCTCTGGGGCGAAGGAGGAAGCTATTTCACCAATGAAAGTGGTAATTTCTAATTTATGCAATTATTATATGATTATTTTCCTAGATAAATAAATTGCTAAAATGGTTTTTGTTAAACAATTGTCATTTCAATTGATGGAGCATGCTAGCCTAGGGTTTTGATGTCTCATACTTTCGTTCTACAATTGTTATTTCTAAAAAAATAAACTGTTGCAATATTAAGAATCAATTTGAATGCATGATTTGCATGATTATAATTAGAGAATATAAATCACTTTGATTTTGGTAAATAGTGGATTCCATAGCCCCGGTCTTCTCCATATTTTTCATATCACTTTTATTTAAGTTTGCTATATTTTTAGTCTCAAAAATTAAATCTAAAATCTATTGCTTTCATAAGTCTCATCGAACTTTTTATTACAACTCAATTTGAAATCACATCAATTTTTGGCGCCGCCGACACGGACTCATTTTTAGGCTAGAGTGTTTAGATCTTTTTTTTTAGGTTTTTATTTGTTTTTCATTTTTATTTTATTTGTTATTCTTTACGTTTCTGGGCTTTCGTCTTTTCCTTACAGATTTTGGAATTTGGAGCGAAAGAAAAATTTGCCAAAGCTTTTGGTGAATACTTAAAGATATGGAGTAAAAGCAACGCGAAAGGAGCGAAAGAAAAGGAGAATAAAAATTAATTTAAAAAAAAGAGAGAGAGAGAGAGACAATTTTTTAGATTATCTTTTTCTTTTGCACTTTATTTTTGGACTTTGGACTGTGGATTTTGGGACTCTATTTTTCTAAAACCCTACGGAAGGGTAGTTTAAATATAAACTGTTTGCAGAGAATGACGGCGATTACGATATCGCCTTGGCCCCTCGGGTTCGTACATGACATAGGAGTCGTGGCCCGAGTCGACTTCAGCGGTTCATCCCCCGTCTGGTACGGGAGGTAAGTTTGTCGAAACACTCGCAAATCTCCTGTCAGAGAGTTACTGTATTCCTTCGGTTGCATATATGCTGAGGATTTGAAAACAACTTCTTTAATTTCCTAGTAAAGGGAAAGGACTGGCCATACAAGATAAGGGTTCGGATTTCATCACCGTTCCCTTCTTGACCGCCTTAGGAAAACGAAACCAAACACGAACCTAAGCCTAAAATTTGACTAGAACGAGACCTATAGGGTAACGATCTTAATAGGAAAGTCATTCGAAAAATATTGGTTACTCTTTTAAGCATGCTTCAAAGTTCATGATGGTTTCTGTGAGTTGAATACGCCGCCTTGTAACGCCGGTGAGGCCTTGGGTATCAAAGCTCCATTGAGCTTCCCTCGTCTCGATTCAACTTACTTAAACTCGGATTGATTCCAGAGGGGTTTGCTTAAATTGTAACGAATTCCCTTTCGAAGGATTAGAAACTGGTCTAGAAACAATCTAAGTGGAGCCATTATGCTTTTTGTTTGCTAAAAATCAGTAGGTTTGTTGTGGTGGAGTCAGCCTTGTTTGTGTTTGCATAGAACTTCCCTTCCTTTTAGGATTTCTTTCTTTATATTTTGTTTTTATAGTGTATGCCCAAGGTTATTAAAGAGCGGGCTTGGAAAAGAAACACTCTAGGTCGTTTGATTAGTGATAAGCCTAGTAGTTCTTCTTGTGAAGGCGGGGATCTCGAAGGCTCTTCTTTTGAGAGCGCTGTTTTTGGAAACTTCAGTTTTGAGAATCTGTCTCTTCGTGAGGAAAATACACCTAGTACTTCAGCTGTGCCAGCAATGGCAACTTTGAAAGATTACATGTTCCCAACTAGGTCCACTTGAGCTTCGTGCATTAAATTGCCAGCCACTACGGCTAATTTCGAGATAAAACCTAGTATTCTTCAGAGGATCCCTATATTCTTAGGGAAAGACGATGAGAACCCTTATTTTCATATTAGGGAATTTGAGGAAATTTTTGGGACAATTAAGAATAATTCCAAGTCTCTTGCTAACTTAGAACTTCAAGTCGGCCAAATAGCTAAGTTTCTTAGTGATAGAGAAGATGGAAGGTTCCCTAGTCAAACTAATCCTAACCCTAAAGGAGAGAAATCGTACAATCATGTGAATTCTATAACAACCCTTAGGAGTGGAAAGAAAGTTGACAATAAGTTTGCCATGCCTGATAGTGAACATGCCGTAGTTCACCTTTCTGAGCCAGAAAATGAGGAGACTGATAGAGTCTCCAAAGAGACCAATGAGGGTCCTGCTGAGCCCGGCTTTGTTCCCAGAGCCCCGTTCCCCCAGCTGCTAGTTCCAACTAAGAGGGAGTCCAACTTTAATGATATATTGGAGGTTTTTAAACAGGTTACTACCAACCTCCCATTATTAGATGCAATTAAGCAGATTCCCGCTTATGCCAAGTTTCTTAAGGATATGTGTACGCGAAAGAGAAAACTTAGTGTCCAGAAGAAAGCCTTCCTAGCTAGTCATGTGAGTTCCATTATCCAGAATACCACTACTCCTAAGTATAAATACCCACGGTCTCCTACTATTTCTTGCACAATAGGTAAATACCGTGTCGAGAAAACTTGGCTTGACTTAGGAGTCAGTGTGAACTTACTGCCATACCATGTCTACCTTAAGCTAGGACTTGGTGAGATGAAACCTACCCAGATGACACTTCAGTTAGCTGATAGGTCCGTTAACATTCCTCGTGGTGTGATCAAGGACGTTCTTATTGAGGTCGACAAGTTTATTTATCCAGTGGATTTTGTTATCCTAGATACCTAATCTGTCCCTGACCCAGAGAACCAAATACCAGTGATTTTAGGTTGCCCGTTTTTAACTACATCCAATTGATCATTAACTGTCGAAATGGTATTATGAATTTGTCTTTTGGTAACATGACTATTGAGCTGAACATTTTTAATATTAGTAAGCTACCCTCTGAACTGGATGACTCGAACATAAAAGAGGTGAACATGATAGGAACACTAGTCGATGAGTCATTGCCAAAAACTTTGTTATAAGATCCATTAGAGAAATGCCTAGCCCACTTTGGGATTGATTTTGATGATGACGATGTGATTAATGAGGTGAATGCTTTGTTAGATTCAACCCCTTTGATAGACACTATTAATGGCTGGAAAACTAGGTTCGAACCTCTACCCGTTTCTGAGTCTACCCTAGTTCCTTGGTTAAAAAAGCCTCCTAAGTTGGACCTTAAACCATTACCAGATTCCCTGAAGTATGTGTTTTTAGGCCCATCTGAAACTTTACCTACGATTATAGCATCCGACTTGGATAGTGATCAGGAAAGTAGGCTAGTGATTGTCCTTCAGAATAACAAGGAAGCTTTAGGGTGGACCATATCAGACATTAAGGGTATAAGTCCTACTGATTGTATGCATCATATCTATTTACAGAGTGACACCAAACCTTCTAGGGAGATGCAACGTCGACTGAACCCTAATATGAAAGAAGTAGTTAGAACCGAGGTTCTTAAGCTGTTAGATGCAGGCATTATCTACCCCATTTCAGACAGTAAGTGAGTCATCCCCATTCAGGTTGTTCCCAAGAAATCCGGTATTACTGTAGTCCAGAATGATAACAATGATTTAATCCCAACCCGGGTTACCACGGGTTGGCGTGTCTGTATTGACTATAGAAAATTGAACAAGGTCACTAGGAAGGACCACTTTGCCCTTCCCTTCATCGACCAAATGCTAGAGAGATTAGCTGGACGTAGCCATTATTACTTTTTAGATGGGTACTGCGGTTATAATCAGGTTGTTATTGCCCCAGAAGACCAAGAGAAAACCACTTTTACCTGTCCCTTTGGTACCTTTGCGTATAGACGCATGCCTTTCGGGCTTTGTAATGCTCCTACGACCTTTCAGTGTTGTATGTTGAGCATGTTTTCTGACATGGTAGAACGGTTCTTAGAGGTCTTTATGGATGATTTTTCAGTGTTTGGTTCATCTTTCGATGAGTGCTTGCATCATTTTTCATTAGTTTTGACTAGGTGTAAGGAAAATAATTTAGTGCTTAATTGGGAGAAATGTCACTTCATGGTTCGTTCAGGAATTGTTCTAGGGAATATCGTATCTTCAAAGGGTATAGAGGTAGATAAAGCCAAAGTTGACCTCATTAAAACTTTACAGGTCCCAAAAACCATAAGAGATATTAGGTCATTCTTAGGGCATGCAGGTTTTTATCATCGATTCGTTAAGGATTTTAACTTAATTTCTAGGCCTCTTTGCAATTTGCTTGCAAAATACGTTAAGTTTGTCTTTGATGATGCTTGTTTAGAGACTTTTGAGAAGCTTAAGAATTTACTCACTACCGCCCTCATAGTCCAGGCACCCAACTGGAACCTACCCTTTGAGATCATGTATGATGCTTCAGATTATGCTATTGGTGTTGTGCTAGGTCAGCGAGAAAATAAGTTATTTCATGTGATTTACTATGATAGCAAAACTCTGAATGATGCCCAGTTGAACTATACCACTAAGAAGAAGGAACTATTAGCTATTGTGTTTGCCTTATACAAGTTTAGATCCTACCTCTTAGGTTCTAAGGTCATAATCTTTACTGATCATGCTGCTTTGAAGTATCTTCTTTCCAAGAAGGATACTAAACCTAGATTGATTAGATGGATCCTATTGTTGCAGGAATTTTCCTTAGATATTAGAGATAAAAAAAAGGTGCAGAAAATATAGTAGCAGACCACTTGTCTAGGCTTGTTGTGGATACCCTTAATGATTCTCCTCATGTTAGGGATAGTTTTCCTGACGAATAACTGTTCTTTGTTACCCAAGCACCTTGGTATGCGAATATAGTGAATTATCTTGTTACTGGTCGAATGCCCCAACATTGGGGTAAACAAGATCGTTCTAGGGTTTTAGCCGAGGTGAAGCACTTCTTTTGGGATGATCCTTATTTGTTTAAGTATTGTCCAGATCAGATTATTAGGAGATGTATACCTGAGAGTGACCAGTCCAGTATTATTTCCTTTTGTCATGATCATGCTTGTGGGGGTCACTTTAGTGCTAAGAAGACTGCTGCTAAAATATTGCAGTGTGGATTATATTGGCCGTTTTGTTTTAACATAGCTACTGTGTTACTTGTGAGCGTTGCCAGAAATTAGGAACCATTTCCCGTAGGAACATGATGCCCTTGAACCCTATTTTAGTTGTTGAGGTCTTTGATGTGTGGGGTATTGACTTTATGGGTCTGTTTCCTAATTATTTTGGTAACCTTTACATCCTTGTTGCAGTAGACTATGTCTCTAAGTGGATTGAGGTGGTTGCGTGTAAAACCAATGACCATAGGGTTGTGATTGAGTTCTTGAAAAATAATATACTTACACATTTTGGTACACCGCGAGCTATAATTAGTGATGGAGGGTCGCACTTTTGTAATGGACCTTTTAGGATTTTGATGAAGAAATATGGTATTACACATAAGGTAGCTACCCCATATCATCCACAGACTAGTGGTCAGGTAGAGGTTTC
The DNA here is from genome assembly GCF_003573695.1 of Papaver somniferum. Taxonomy (NCBI): domain Eukaryota; kingdom Viridiplantae; phylum Streptophyta; class Magnoliopsida; order Ranunculales; family Papaveraceae; genus Papaver; species Papaver somniferum. The sequence continues at coordinate 154,849,936 of NC_039363.1, read as the reverse complement.
CAATAGGGAGATAAAGCGTATATTAGATAAAACAGTTAATCATAATCGGAAAGACTGGTCGTCTAGGCTTACTGATGCCTTATGGGCTTACTGTACCGCGTTTAAGACCCCCATTGGAATGTCGCCTTATTGGCTTGTGTATGGCAAGGCATGTCATTTACCTGTTGAGTTAGAACATAGAGCTTATTGGGTTGTTAAGCAGCTAAATTTTACACTTGACAAGGCAGGAGCCCATAGGAAACTCCAGCTCAATGAGTTGGAAGAGATTCGTATAGATGCTTACGATAGTGCCAAGGAGTATAAGAACAAAATGAAACTTGTGCATGATAGGAATATTTTAAGAAAGTCATTTTCTCCAGGTCAAAATGTTCTTCTGTATGATACCCGCTTGCATCTTTTCCCTGGGAAGTTACGTTCTCGGTGGAGGGGTCCTTTTATTGTTTGCACTGTCTTTCCTCATGGAGCTATTGAGATCGAGACACCAGATGGTAGTAGTTCTTCGAAGGATAACGGTCAGAGATTGAAACCCTTTTTAGATCCCTTTCCTACAGGTTATGTTGAGGAGGTCCCTCTGGAGGACCCTGTTTACCCTTGATTGACCATCGAGGCGATTGTATGTTGTATATTAGTTTTTGATTTCTCTCTTCACCCAGGTACTATCTTTCCGACTTCTCTCTTTACTGATTCCTTATGTTACTTTGCTTTTTGGTATTGCTCTTTCATTAGAAACATTGAGGACAATGTTAGATTTAAGTTTGGGGGTGGGGAAGAAACTTTTTGTTAGCTTTTAGTTGCAATAAATAAACTCCAGAGCCTAAAAATTTATGCTTATTAAGGTTGGCACTAACCAATCTAAGTGGATGGGAACATCTTGGTTGTAGGAGTTGAGGAACCAATCTGATTAGATGGAAACATCTAAAGAGTCTATTCATAAAAGCACAGAGCTCAGGTGTTAGAATTAAAAAGAAAACATGGTAGTTTCGCCATAACTCGTTGAATCCTAATCCCTTCTGTTTTTATTTCTTAAATGATTTGGTAGGGCACACGACTCAAGTTTTTACCATTTCTAGGTGAAATAGGGTGATTGAGATACCAAAAAAAAAAAAAGTTTGAGACCAGACCATCAGACCAACCAGAATAAATTCAATAAAGTCGACCACTGGTGCCCTTGTATATGCCAGTTGTGTTGACCTAGAGTTAGGTTTATCGACCACTGGTCCCCTTGTATATGCCAGTTGTGTTGATATTAGTCAGACCAGTATCTCAGTCCATTAGGATAGGTTCATCTTGGTAGAGGCCTTCAGACATATATGGGAAACACCGCTCACTTTTACCATCTATTTTCTCTTTATCCATCTTCTTAATCTTTCCATATGATTGGTTGACTCCGGTTATGACGTCTAGAAACTATTTGAGGAGAGCTCTGTCACTTATATATGAATTTTAGTATGTTGAGTGCAAACTCGTGTACAACAATTGGAATTTCGCATCAGGGTACTTCCTCCTATAGTCAATGTTTGTATGCCAACAAAGGAGATTCTTTAGTGCCTTCCAAGGTTTTGCGTAGATAACTAGGGTCTGGAATAAAGGTTTTGTGGGTACACCTCTGGTAAACCCTCCGGAGACAACACTCCGCCGCTAGGGCCACTTAGCGGTTTAACGGATTGATGCACGTGCTAAGTGTAGTCATTTTTATTTTCTAGATTAGTTTTGCTCGAGGACTAGAAAATAATAAGTTTGGGGGTATTTGATAGACGCATTTATGTGTCTATATTGTCCTCAATTTTCTGTATTGTTGGTACTCGATTTCGTACTTATGATGGTGTTTTTTTGTATTTGTAGGTAATTTTGGGAAATAAACATTTTTGGAAAATTCGACTTAAAAGTTGCTCGGGGCACCCCCGGAGAAAAGTACTCAAGGCACCCTCATTTTGGATAAGGGCACCCCATGCACCCCTGTTGTTAAAGGCGCATGCGTTTTGGATCAGGGCACCTCTTCTTCTTCATTTCAAATTCCAAAATTGGCGGGAAAATAAATAAACAGAACTGTGTAATTTTCGATCGAAGTTTGAAGGAGTTCTGGGTTGATTAAAGGGATGAAATTTGTTGGGTAGTTGTGATATGTCCCGACAAAACTATCATGAGTGATTTAATTGGCTAAATTTGGCTAGATAATTCACGAGAAGAAAACAGGGGAGTTTATTCTCGGAAGAGGTTATCACGAGATTGCGCAAGATTTAAACATGTTGGAGTGTGCTAAACTGGAGCAGAAACGTGTAGAAGACAACTAAAAGTTTGTTGGATGGCTACAGACGCGTGAGAAGCTGTGAAAAAGGGAAGAAATCCCGCGACTGGCAGTGAAGAATATTATCGAGTAAATGAAGATTATCCGGAGTTATTAGCGAGTATTTTTGATTCTGGAGAGTATATAAAGGGTGCTGAGGGTTATTAAAAGTTTTACGGAGAGTTTGGGAGATTATAGAGCATCACAGAGTCGAGAAAATCAAATTCCAGAAATATTTTTATGCTGCTGCTCATCTGAAGAACGCGAAGAACAGACCATCCAAGACAGTCGTTTTTTAACAGTGGAAACGACACACAGGCGTGGGTCGAGAATCAGCGACAGTACACTTCTACCGTTCTTTTCTGTTTATAACACATATAACTGTTACAAACCCGGTTATCATTGTTTCTCCCATTTCATCATTTGTAAACACCATTTGAGCAATGAAATCAAGTTTTGAGCGTGTTTTCCTAATGATGATCTAAACCTCATCCTCTGGGGCGAAGGAGGAAGCTATTTCACCAATGAAAAGTGGTAACCTCTAATTTATGCAATTATTATATGATTATTTTCCTAGATAAATAAATTGGTAAAATGGTTTTTGTTAAACAATTGTCATTTCAATTGATGGAGCATGCTAGCCTAGGGTTTTGATGTCCCATACTTTCGATCTACAATTGTTATTTCTAAAAAATCAACTATTACAATATTAAGAATCAATTTGAATGCATGATTTGCATGATTATAATTAGAGAATATAAATCACTTTGATTTTGGTAAATAGTGGATTCCATAGCCCCGATATTCTCCATATTTTTCATATCACTTTTATTTAAGTTTGCGATATTTTTAGTCTTAAAAATTAAATCTAAAATCTATTGCTTTCACAAGTCTCAACGAACTTTTTACTACAACTCAATTTGAAATCACATCACATACTTCTTCTTTCTCTTTCTTTCTTTCTCGTTTTTCTTCTTTCCTTCTCTTATGTACCTTCTCTGTAGTAATCGAGTGATGAGATTGAGAGTTGGTTCGAGAGAGAGACAATCGATGAGTTAGAAAAGATGATGTATAAGATGTTGCTGATGTTGATGAGGAGATGAGGGTGGTGTTGGTTTTTGGTTGAACAGAAGGTCAGGGTTTTGTTTGAGTTCAAGATGTGGAAGAATTGATTAACCAAAGATGAATTTGAGTAGTTTTGAAGATGAATCAAGAGTTAGGGTTCTCATAGATTTGAATTAGGGTTTCTAGAAGAATTCAAAGATGAATTTGAAGATGAAATTGATGTTTTAAGAAGAGTATTTGAGATGGGTAATGAATGAATTGAAGATTTAGTGTTTATTTGAGATTGAATTTGCGTATCTTGGATTCAGTATTCTAGGGTATGAAGTTTAATTGAAGAAGATGAGATCGACAGTTCAGGGATATGAAGAAATCAAGGTTGAAGATTTTAAAGAGCATGCTTCATCTATTTTAATTTGGAATTCTCTGAGGTAATCCCTCTTTGTTGAATTGAAGTCTGTTATCTCTATTGAAGTATTGATGTGTCGTTATCTGTGGGTTTCAGTGTTATGAATGTTGTTCTTGATCTGAGTTACAGATGTTGTAATTAAGTTTGGTAGTAGTGATTGCTGGGTTGATGAAGCTGATATTTCCATTGAAGCTGAGATGAGAAATTGTGTTGTTGCATTGGTGTTTAAATTATAGATGGTGGCATATCATATGTGTTTGGATGTTACAGGACATGGATGTTGCTTTGAATATAACTGGGATTTAGTGTGTGTGGGTGTCTTAAGTGTGGGTTGAGATGAATGAAGCTGAAGAGACTATAATGGAGATATAATGTGATATGTATTAGGTAAAGGTATAGGGAATGATGTTTTAATGCTGGGGTTATGGAATAGTAGAAGATGGAAAAGGGGTTTAGGTTTGTATTGTTGAATGGGATATGCAGTTGAAGCATTTGGGGTGATGGAGTTGTAATGGTGGTGATTATGGAATTATAGTTCATGGGTTGGTTATGAATTAGAGATTGCTGAGACTGAGACTGAACTTAGTCTGATGGTGTTGTCTGTGCATTGTTATGCTATTGCAGATTTAAGTGAATTAGTATGAGTTGATGAAGATGTTGATTTAGTGAAGTTGATATTGGGTAGGATGCTGTAATGAAGGTGGTGGGTGAATGTTGTTGTAGATGTGTTTGCAGTTATGTTTAGTTGTTACATGATAGGTAGGGATTGTAACTGAAGTATTGGAATGATGGATTAGATGATTGTATGAAGTTGAACCTCTCTTGTAGAAGCTTGGAAAAGCTGCAATTACAGGTAGGCATAGTTTGTGATTGTAATTGAAATTGAATTTTGTTTAAGTTAAATGTATTGTTATTGAATTATAGTTAAGAGTTTTGGTGTTTCACAATGTTTGTGCACTAGTGTTCTTTGGCCTGAGCTATGGCTCTGGCCTGTGAAGAAGATTAGACATGTTAGCCATCCTAGTCACCTGTCTGACACGTTTCTGTTTAGCTGACTCAGTTAATCTGACTGAGTCAGATGTGAACCTGACTTACCTGAATCAGTCTTGTTGACTGAGTTGACCCATTGAATCACCCGATTTGACTCAGTTAGTTGACGGAGTTAGTCAATTGGCCAATTGACCAGGGCTTAGACGTTGACTGTTAGTTGACTCAGATGGACTGGACCTTAGGATAATGGGCTGGTCCAGTGGACTTGGGCTTGCGACTAATTATCATATGTTGATGATTTGGACCCTTATGGTTCGAATTAGCCTTTGGCTTCTTCTACAAAGTTGTAGATACTCATAAGACTTAACTATTGGATTATAGAACCAACCTAATTAAACTAGTAAACCTTAGATGTGTTAAAGGTAGAGAATGAAAAGGTGTAGAAAAATAATTGAGCTTAGAACCACTAGTTAGACTTGTTTGATTCTTGTATGAGCCATTTTGGCTAGTTTCTTAGACTTCTTGTGTGATTAACAGTTAGTCTTATTAACAACGATCGATGCAAAGGATGAACTAGTGGATCGTGGATCTCGAGGTAGGTGAGGCTTGTCATCAAAAGAGGTGGGAATTTACATTTAATCTTTTGAAACCATTTTATTTCTTTTGCAAAAGTTTATGTTTTATAAACTCACGTATTTACTGTTTGTGCATTCCATGCTCTGTTTAGTTTGTATCATGATATTTCTGTTGATACTTTTAATCTTTTCATGGTTTGGAAAGGACTTGTAATGTTTTGTTGTCGTCATGAATTACATGGGAAATAAGAATTTCCACCTGTGGTATGTAGGATACGCTCCTTCACATTTATACCTAGAGCTTTTATGATATATTGGTCGACAGTTTGCGAGTTCGGAATTGTCGACATCCATACATGCGATTAGGTGTGGATTTGCGAGTTCGGAATTGCACAACCATATTATACATTGTTTGAAGAATGAGTTTGTCCATATACATGTTTGTTTGTTACAGTGACTTGGTCACTTTTAATGTTTGGTAAAACATGCATCGTTTTCCATGTCTTGCTATGATTTCTTGAAAGTTAAATGTTATATTCCTACTGGTACCCCTTTTAAGGATGATGTGCTCACCCATTCCCACTTTCAGTTTCAGAGACAGATCAGAGTGGCGCAGCGAAAGCTTCGAGGAGTTGAGTCTGTTTGTTATATTACTTCTGCTATGTTTATTATGTTGTATATACTATTTACGAACAAAATGACTATTGTATATGTATCATTTGAGAGAAGTTCTTGTATATAAATATATATTTTGAGCGGGGATAGTTTTGGGTTATGTTTTATAGCAGATTTATTAATCAAATGTTTAAGTAATTGTTTTAGATCCTTAGTGCCTATTTATTAGGTAATCTCTTGGATTCGTCAGCTGCTAGATTTGGAGGCGCTACACCTTAGCAGACCCATTTGGTTGGGGGAAGTAATGCATATCCCCCAATTATTTTTTTTATTCCCCAATCGCGTGTTCATTTAAAATAACAATCTTTAAAGAATACGATATGTGTAATAAGAAATTAATTTTGGTCATTTATAAAATATAGTAGGGATATAAAAAAATTAAAATGAGTTTTTTTTTTTGATAAGTCAAAAAATTGTACTAATGAGATAACAATATTTACAAGATAGCTTACAAGAAAAGAGGTCAGGGTGACCTCAAAAACTTATAAACTACTTAAATCGAAAATAAAAAACATAAGATAACTCAATTGAGTTTACAAAATCAGGTCTTCCATCATAACTAATGCCTTCTTCATTTTGAAGTAAGCAACCTGTCTTCGCCATAATATCAGCAGCGAAATTTTCTTCCCAGTAAGTATGAATGAAGCGAATAGCAGCAAACTTGTCACGAAGCTCCAACCAACGTTCTTAGCAAACCAAGGTAAATCTCCGCTTTTCTGATCGAATAAGAACAATGTCATAATTCCATCTCCTATCCCACTCCAAACCAACAATAATGCCATACAATTCTGCCAGAAAATTGGTTATTACTCCAAAACCAATACTCATGGCCCCAACAATATTACAATCCGCATCTCTTGCTATAACTCCAGCTCCCACCACCCTTGGATTACCTCTAGAAGCACCATCGCAGAAAAGAAGCAATTCATCACGTTCCGGAGGACTCCAAATACAAGCAATAGGCGTTATTACTTTTACCTTCCTATGTTTAACACGAAAGAAATCCAGAATTCGCAAGTCTTCAACTGAATTATGCATGAAACTCTTAAGTCTACATGAATGTTCGTGTATGAAGTTGAAAACGCGCTGCTGAAAAAACACCCAGTTTGGTGCCTTCTTCTCATAGACTTTTTTGTTGCGCGTGAACCATAATTCTGATCGAATGACAAGGTTAGCAATCAACCACAGCTCCTTGATGATGCGACTAGGACCCTTTTTTGCCTTGTAAGAAATAGTTAGATTAGAAATAGGAGTTAAGTTGAAAATACCTGAAATCCAACTCCACGCCCTAGCTGCAAAGCTACAATGCCAAAGAATGTGTTCCAAAGATTCCTCCGTATTTTGAAAAACATAACATTTAGTTGCAAGAGAATACTTGAATCTTCTCCTAACTTTATTCATAGTTGCACAAGCTCCACGAAGAAACTTCCAGTTTTGTGCCGCTAAAGAAGGATGAATTGGATGCTGCCACAACAAATTTACGCCCTCCAAAGGAGCATATTTAGTTCTTAGCAGCTCCCTTGCTGATCGGACATAAAACTTTCCTTTGAAGTCTGGCATCCAAAGGCGTTTATCTGCTCCATGATAAATTCTAGGCAAATACATTAAGTCAAGGCCTGCATCAATGAAATTTCGCATATGGTCATCAAAAATATTCCACTCACCATTGACAATAATTTCGCTGACCTTAGCATCTCTGTCCCAATTATCTCGGCTTACAATCTCAGCAATACTTGTAGTACCGAACCAAATATCAAAGTACATAGACGTTTCCCTTCCATCCCTAATAACTAGCTTGGTATTTTTCTCAACCTCTTTGCAGACCCATCTCATACCCGGAAAAATTGTCGATTTTACCCCATGCTCCTTGAATCTGCCATCTCTAGTGGTAAATTTAGTCTCCAAAAACCTTGCCCAAGTTAGACGATTTAATAGTCCACCACAGCTGCATAAGTAAAGCCTTGTTCATTGTAGCCATTCTAGTAAGATCCAGACCTCCTTTCTTGTAAGGGCAACAAACTTTGTCATAACCCACAACAAGAGCTCTACAAAGATTTGAATCACTTGACCAAAGGAAATTCATAATCACCCTTTCGCATTGCTGAATAAATTTCAATGACCATTTATAAACAACCATGTTGTGAATTGAGTAACTAGAAATAACAGACTTTATTAGCACCACCCTATCTTGGAAAGAAAGCATTTTACCTTTCAAAACTGAAATTTGATCTTTCAATTTATCAATAACATTACTAATATGCATATATCTTACCGCACCTGGCATGATTTGCACCCCTAAGTAGCGATCAGTTGATACCCATTCCTAAGAATTCAACAATGGAATTACGCCTATTTAAAGACCCCCCTCCATAGTAAATCTTACTTTTCTCCCTACAAACAGTTTGGCCAGAAGCACTTCGATACATCTCAAGCAAATGAACCAGGTTCCTCAAACTCTTCATATTACCCTTGCAAAAATCCATAGTATCATCAGCAAAGAATAAATGAGTGGGAGAAATCCCATTACGCCTTATAAGTCATGTCTTTGTTTTGAAAATTTTTAGTGATATTTCGAGAAAGAACATCATCAATCAAAACAAAAATCAGAGGTGATAAAGGATCTCCTTGACGCAAACCCCTATTAATTTTGAAAAAACCTCCCGGGATGCCGTTAATAAGAACCGAAATACGAGCTGATTGAAGGATAGTGAGAATCCAAGAACACCAGTCTTCGGAATACCCATATCTTCGAAAAACTTCCAAAAAAAAAGTCCAACTAACAGTATCAAAAGCCTGAGAAATATCAAGTTTAAGACCCAAATTACCATCCTTCCTCCTAATTTGAAGTTCATTAACCATTTCCGAAGCCAAACTAATATTATCATGGATATTTCTTCCCTTCATGAAATCCACTTGCTCCTCAGAAACAAGCTTGCCAAAATAAAGACCCAATCGAGAAGCAAGAGTTTCCGTAATAATCTTGAAGAAAAAATTACTTAAGCCAATAGACACCTCTTACCTTGGCAAGTTAAATAATCAAGCTAAAGTTAATACCATTGGGAATGGTTTTCTGCTGCCAACAATAAATAATTGCCTTTAAAAAATCATGTTGGATAATCTCCCAACAATGTCTATAGAAACAACCAGAAAAACCATCCGGACCAGGAGCACTATCCACACCCAAACCAAAAACAACTTTTTTAATTTCCTCCTTAGTTGGAACTGCATCTAACATATGACTTTCCTCTACCGTAATAGAGTCATGTTCATATTCAAAAAGCTGCGCATCAATTGATTCATCCACCCTATTGAATTTAGCTTCATAATATTAAACAACATGATCACGTAGTTGATCTGCATGAGTAATAGTAGAATCATTGTCAGTGACAAGCTCAGAAATAATATTATTACCTCTTCTAATTTTGATGCTATTATGGAAAAAAGAAGAATTGTTGGAACCCTCCAAAAGCCATTTATTTCGCAATTTTTGCTTAAGCATAATGTTCTGTGATCTACGGACATCCTGGACCTTGACAATAACATATTTCATGGTATTTAACTTGTTAACATTTGTTGGGTCTTCATCCGAAACTCTTGAAGCCACCTCAAAACTTAATTAAGCTTGATTCAACCGGTTATTGTCCCAGAAACAGTTTGATTCCATAACTTGAGAGCAATTTTAAAACGCTTCTACTTGAAAGAAAATATGAAGTCTAGATTCCCATAAGCTGGAGCATTTCATGAAGCTTCAATCAAACTCATAAATTCAGGGTGAGTAAACCACATTTTCTGAATTCTAAATGGCGCTTGTTTTGGCCTAGGAGCCATAAAAGGAAAACCAATAAGAGTCGAATGATCAGAAACTTTCCTAGGAATATCTTTATGTCGCCAATTCGTAAATTTTGTTAACCAAGGTTCATTGATGATAACACGATCCAATTTGCTAATAATTCTATGAGTACACGACTGGCCATTAATCCAAGTAAACTTAGAACCCAAAGAATCTGCTTCAAAAAGATCATTATTCTCCATCCAGTCACTGAAATCATTAATACAAGAAGTACGCGGCTCATTACCTCCCTTCTTCCCATCCCCACGCAAAACATAGTTGAAATCACCTATGACCAGCCAAGGAGTTGAAGGATCCACCCCAGAAAGTTGATCCCATAATCTTCTTCTAACCACTTGCAAATAACTAGCATGCACAAAAGAAATTAAAGCCCCCTCCGTTTTGATAGTTATTGATTGTCTAGACATATTGACAACCACGGGCTCTTCTATATCTCCACGCCATAAAACTCATAAATTTCCCAAAGAGTTTGTAATAGTATTATGGATAAATCTCTTTTTAAAACCAACTAAAATAACCTTATCATAACATTGTCAGTGTGAAAAAGCGGGGTTCTAACAACCACACCCAATATTTCGTTTAGGCAATCTGTATGGACTAACTCCAATATAATTCCAAGAGAATCAACTAGACAGTCAGACTCAATCATGGAAAATATATATCCAAGAGTTATTTCTCAATTTCTCAAATCAATCTGCAATCAAACAGATAAAAATTTGTGAGCCGGATCAATATGAGAAATAACTTGGATGGTACAAAATACCAATACCAAGGGTCAATCAATTTCAATTAACAACCAAAGGTTGGATTTACCAATTGATTGAACTACGCACAACCTGTGATATTTCAATTATATAGAAAATATTGAAAAAGCGGGGGTCTATCAACACCACCCAATATTTCGCTTAGCAATCTGTATGGATTAACTCCGAAATACTTTCTAGAAAGTCAACTAGACAGTCAGACTCAATTTAGGTAAAAGTATCTCAAGGAGTTAATATCTCTCTCTTGTTTTGATTTACTCGAGCTAATAGAAATCAGAGAGTCTTTAATCAAACACAAAGAATAACTTAGATGGTACCAAAGACCAGTATCCAAGGATCAATCAATGACAATCAAAAACCAAAGGTTGGATTATTCTAATTGATGATCTAAATGCACAACCTGTATTATTTCAATTATAAAGATAAAACAACATAATGCAGAAATTGAAATAACACAGACACCAGAAATTTTGTTAACGGGGTGACCGCAAATGCAGAAAAACCCCGGGACCCAGTCCAGATTGAACACACACTGTATTAAGCCGCTACAGACACTAGCCTACTCCAAGCTAACTTCGGACTGAACTGTAGTTGAACCCCAATAAGTCTCCCACTGATCCAAGGTACAGTTGTACTGCCTACGCCTCTGATCCCAGCAGGATACTGTGCACTTTATTCCCTTAGCTGATCTCACCCACAACTAAGAGTTGCTACGACCCAAAATCGCAGGCTTTGACAATAAACAAATCTGTCTCACACAGACAAGTCTATCAAATGATAAATCTGTCTCCCACAGATAAACCGTAAAGGTTTTGTTCCGTCTTTTGATAATAATCAAGGTGAACCAAAACCAATTGATAATCCGGTCTTATATTCCCGAAGAACAGCCAATAGTTATCAATGACCTCACAACAATCTTAATCGTATGGTAGCGAAACAAGATGTTGCGGAATCACAAACAATGAGACCAAGATTTTTGTGATTACTTTTTATATCTTGCCTATCGGAGATATCAATCTCAATCCAATCAATCTGATTGTATTCGTACGATAGAAGATGCAATATCAGATCACACAACTACGATAAAAGTAGTATTGGTCTGGCTTCACAATCCCTATGAAGTCTTTAAGTCGTTAACCTGGTTTTAGAAGGAGAAAACCAAAGGTTAAAATAGAATCGACTCTAGCATGCAAACTAGTTCACAGGTAAGGTGTGGGGATTAGTTTTGCACAATACTAGATGTCTCTTTCTATATAGTCTTTCAAATCAGGGTTTGCAATCAATGTTAGCTTAGTAACAAAGCATTTAATATTCACCGTTAGATGAAAACATGATTTAGATTCAAGATAATATTTCTCAACAGTTAGATCGAAAACTTAGCTTGTTACACATACTTGACAATGCACGCTTCTAGGTTTGTTAACCGTACTCAAACGTATGCACTTGTTGGTTCAACAATAATTAACCAAAAGGTTAGCCATATGAGCATTTCATATCAACCATGTTCTTCTTCACCATAACTAGTTCAAATGACTTCAAATGAACTAGTTAGAGAGTTTTTCAATTGCAAGAAAATATTATGTACTACACAAGACACAATTGAAGCAAAGATGATTTGATTCACTTGAATCGGTTCATGAACTTTTATAACCACGGTTTGCAAACTGCATTCCTTAGTATTTTTAAGTTTAAGTTCAGAAATCATCTTCAGATATATAACCTTCTCAAGTTCGCAGACTAGGTTCGCGGACTTAAGTTACCAGCAGAAATTCTCGGGTATGCGAACTTCGCCGGTTCGTGGACTTAGCTTCACGCAAGTAGTTTGTCAACTCCAGCAGAAATTCTCGGGTTTGAGAACTTCGGAAGTTCGCGAACTGAGTTCGCGGACTTGGCTCACGCCATTCCTCCGGTTCTCTTGATCAACAAAGTTCACAAACTTTGGTTCAAGGAATAGGACTTATACATAAATGTGTTTCCACAACAATTATTATGTCCACCATTGGTTATGTAATGTAAACTCTCATTTCAATCATTGAAACATTCTTAGAGGACGTTATATAGTTGCTACACCATTTCTCGTCAAAGCAATTTTCAAGATGATTGATACATATCATGACTTTCTTCACATGGTAAATATAAACGAAAATCTTACCAACTCATATTTCGAGATATAGATAGGCGAGGTATACTCGTCTCTAAATATCAAATGTGTTTAATCAAAGTCTATATATATATATAATATACGACTTCTTGTCTCAAAGAGTAGGAGATAGAGTAGATAGACTTTTGAGTGATAGATAAGTTCAAGTCTTCACATACCTTTTTGTCGACAAGTTCCACCGGTTCCTTGAGTAGTTCTTCTTCTTGTATGATGAATCACCATGAAGTCCTTGATCTCAACTACGCTTTCTATCCTAGTCCGAGACTTATCTATAATAGACTAGAAATCAAGACATATAGTTTTGATCAATAACATTGACAAACATGCTTGAGATAGCAACGCATGCGAGTTCGACCGAGTAATGCTCTAACAGTCTCCCCCTTTGTCAATTTTAGTGACAAAACTAACAATACATATGGAATACAAAAAAGATAAAGAAACTTTAGTAGCTCCTATTCCACATGTCTAATATTCGACATTCCTCGAAATCTTTGTCACTTCCAAGTACTCCAATGATCCCAAAGGTTTTAATCTTAGCATCACCAATGTTGAAGATCCGTAGCTATAACAATGAGAAAGCATCGGTCTCGATCATTGTTATACAGTGTCATAGTATTATTACACAGTGTCAAAGTCCAATTGTATCATAACTTCAACAATAATACTATGGTGATATGTATCACTCACCCTTAGTCAATACTCCATCTCACATGGAAACCACTCCCCCTTACACATTGATCGAAAACCATATGTATTTGTAGTATGAACTACATATTAATTCTCCTCCTTTTTGTCAATAAAATTGGCAAAGGTACAAGAACGTTATCATAATGAAATTTCCAAGAGAGACATTTCATGACAAAAGGAAAAAAAATACATACCAACTAATTTAGATGCAATCATAAAGCCGAAGCTAAATGCATTCATCAAGGAGTTTAAAGATACAAGATAACCCCTCTAAAATTCCACAGCCACACACCCCTCAAGATGTGACCATTAAGCACAAGTTCAAAAGAACTCTTTCTCATTTGATGTCATTCTTGAAGGAACAACAAGAGCGACCTTAATTGCGAAAGAAAAAAGGATTTTTATTGGACACCAAAACCATAGGAATGATTTTTATATCCAAAAAACTCAATAAAATTAATTACAAGTAAACTCATTATTAATTTAATCGGAATACGCAATCAAATTAAACACAGAAAATGATCAATTCAGTTGATTATGCTCAACATAAGAGAACTTATGGAGACACGAAAATACTCAACTAGATTAATTTCAAGAGAACCCATAATTAATCCAATTGGAATACACAACCAAAGTAATCACAAAAGTAATCAATTTAATTGTCATTTGTTTTCCTCAACATAAGAAAACTTACGGAGAAATAACTAAATAACCAAACAAGATGATTAATTTAGTTCAATATGCTCGACATAACATATCTCACGGAACACCAACTAAGCTAAAAAATCAACTTGGTTGTATAGTGCTCAACATAAGATACATTATGGAGCCTCACAATAATAGATAAAATATGGATCAGGGATGATCAATACTGCGGAATATACAAGGATTCATTCTATCTTACATCACTATTTGCATAACGACATTTAATAGACATAATCCTTGTTCACAAAAGATTTTAACCTATCTTCCATCAAGAATTGACAATATAGGCTTAACTTTTATATTTGTCAAAAGTCCACTCATTCTTTTATCAATATGTGGATACCGACAACAAATGACTTTACTTTTGACAAAGTATGGGACAAACATAGTTCACGAACGTAAACACCAATATCCCATAACAAATTGCAATATAACAAATCATAAAGATTAAATACTGCAAGAATCATCTCTCAAACAAATTTAGAGTTTAAACCAATAAATCTAAAAACATGAAGATGAAAACGTGGGACATAGCTATGTGTAATCACAATATTTGTTATTCCAAACTCTAGTAATCCTTCTCAAAAACAAGACTAAATTCTCATAAGAAGTTTCCTAGGCATCAAGACAAACTCGTAATGCACATATAAGATGATTTGTCCTTAGAGAGTAGAATCAATCTTTTTTTCCCGTATTTATACCAAGAATATGTACCAAAGGCGTATAAAAATATTTCCAAAGAAGAACATACAAAGTCATTAACGACCATGCACCATAGTTCACATAAAATGATTGTGAACATTCAAGAATCCCATAATAATGCGTACTACTGCCCATTCTTGAACTTCCTTCTTTGTGATTCACCAGCAACATTCTTGTAAAAGCTACTAAGCTTAGAAGAGTACTACTCCACGAATCCAAGTGCCCAAGTCCAAGAGAAGTGGAACAAGTGCAATGAAACGGAGCAAAACACTCAAAAACAAGAGACAGTACAAATACCAATCTTAACTCATCCAAATTCAATAACTATCACCACCATTTTAAAGAGAATTCAAAGAGGAAGAGAATTCAAAAAGAATGAGGCCATTCCGAGTTCGGACGAAGAAGATACAGCCAAAACAAGTTTACCGAATATCGACGTCAAGTATGCATACGGGTTTGCAAACGAATTTTCAAGTCCACGAACTTAAAACCCTGGATTTTGATTTTAAAAGATGTTATGCATACCTGGTAGGTGTACCATGAAGTCCAAACATCCCGAACTACTAATTTCAAACCTAAATATTTAAGAACCTTAAACACAGATCAAGTTAGGTAGAAAAGAACGATAAGAAAGGTACGTGAATCATTATAAGTTCTCTAAACAAATAAAAGCACAAATATTACTCAAGTTTATAGACATACCTTTTTAGATGAATCCAATTGAATTCTACAGCCTTACCTAACATAATCTGTGCGCCCAAATTTTCATGCATCCCTCACCGTATACATAGCAGGGCATTCCTTGGTGAGGATGCACTTACAAAATAATCAAGTTGTGTTGGGGTGAACAATGTCTTGTTCACCACAATTGACCTTTGGATTATCATGAAAGGGATCACTTTTAGAGCCTTTCACATCCAATTCCATTTTCCCAAAAAACTTTTTAAGTTCCAACATCATGGATATTGCCTTCTCCATAGTCATGGAATTTTCTGAAAGATCATTCCTTTTCACACTCAAAGCATCATTAGATTTCTTTGGTACCCACTTCTGAGTGCGTTTAGGAACAACTGGAACCTTCTTCCCATTAATCTCTTCAAGATTTCTCGGAAGAGAATTGGATTGACTATTCTTTTGCAAGTTAGTATTTCTCCAATTGGGAGCATCGGATCTTGTCTTCGTCTTTACAAAGTTATCCTTTTGATAACCGTTACGATTTTGAAAAGGCTTCGTATAATGTTTATAGGCAAATCTAGGTTTATCACAACAACGATTCCTTTGCCTAAAGGTTGGAAAGTTACAACCTGTAATGTTAAGGGGATTAGCCTTAGCATATGATTTTGGTTTCACAACGTCTTGTGATGCCCAAACAAGAACATCATGAAGTTTCTTATTCCTTATACGAAAACGACATCTCCTTTCCAGGTGACCTTTATTTCCTCAATAGTGGCAAACATAAGGAATGTTCTTACCTCAATCTGTATGTGCTGACTTTGGAGGTTGATATTCTTTGTTATTTCGAAACTTAATTGCCGGTGAATGTATTTCACTTTAGCCATCAATGAAAACCTTTTGTTGAGAAAATCACTAGCCTTGACATATTTTACCTCTTTGCTAATACTTGGAGCATTTATTCCCTTATAGCCCAATCCTCGTGTATCACGATGATTTTTACTTGCCCCTAGCATAGTGGTTAATTTGCTTGAACTAGTATTGATCTTTTTCAAGTCATCTTCCAACATCTTGATTTTATCAAGAGCAGCATCTAAATCATCCTCAAGGCGTTTTTCTCGAGCGAGACAAGCACTTTCTTTGTCATCAAAACTAATTTGTTGAGAGTTAAACCTTGCTTCAGATTATGCAAGTTTCTCTTCCAACAAAAAGTACTTTTGATAAAGATTATCACATTCAAGTGACTTCAAACATAGGTTTTCCTCAGAATCCTTGAGGATCGATTCGCTAGAACGATTCGAAAAATAAACACATGCGTAACATCTTCTCAATTTCTTGTTTTCTCGACAGAGAGGAGTCAGAAGAGGTGAGACATGAGAAGTTGTAATCTTCTTCATCTTGCACTAATCCAAAAACTTAACAACCTCTGAGACTTCCTCATCAACATCTCTATCATTATCCGAATCACCTTCATTAGAAAGTTCATCCAACTGTTCTTCTAGGATAGTTGCCCAATCAACAGTTTTTACATCAAGAGAATGTTTAGATATTGACTTAGATGTGATAGTTCTCTCAGGTGAATCCAAGCTTTTAGAATCATCTGGTAATTTCTGAACTGGTATGTTATTAGAGATAGACTCGTACATAATCAGATCACTACAAACACAAACTTATAAGGTCTTTAACATGTTTGCCTGCTCTGATACCAATTGAAAAAGCAGGGGTCTAGCAACACCACCCAATATTTCGCTTAACAATCTGTATGGACCAATTCTGATATACTTTCTAGAGAATCAACTAGACAGTCAGAATCAATCTATGTAAAAGTATCTCAAGGAGTTAATATCTCTCTCTTGTTTTGATTTACTCGAGCTAATAGAAATCAGAGAGTCTTTAATCAAACACAAGGAATAACTTGGATGGTACCAAAGACCAATATCCAAGGATCAATCAATGACAATAAACAACCAAAGGTTGGATTATTCTAATTGATGATCTAAACGCATAACCTGTATTATTTCAATTATAAAGATAAAACAATATAATGCGGAAATTGAAGTAACACAGAAACCAGAAATTTTGTTAACGACGAAACCGCAAATACACACCTCGGGACCTAGTCCAGATTGAACACACACTGTATTAAGCCTCTATAGACACTACCCTACTCCAAGCTAACTTCGGACTGTACTGTAGTTGAACCCCAATCAGTTTTCCACTGACCCAAGGTACAATTGTACTCCTTACGCCTATGATCCCCGCAGGATACTACGCACTTGATTCCCTTAGCTGATCTCACCCACAAAGAGTTTCTACGACCCAAAATCGCAGGCTTTGACAATAAAAAAATCTGTCTAACACAGACAAGTCTATCAAAGGATCAATCTGTCTCCCACAGATAAACCTTAAAGGTTTTGTTCCGTCTTTTGATAATAATCAAGGTGAACAGGAACCAATTGATAATCCGGTCTTATATTCCCGAAGAACAGCCTAGAGTTATCAATTACCTCACAACAATATTAATCGTATGGTAGCGAAACAAGATGTTGCGGAACCACAAACAATGAGATGAATATGTTTGTGGTTACTTATATCTTGCCTATCAGAGATATCAATCTCAAGCCAATCAATCTGATTGTACTCGTACGATGAAAGATGCAAGATCATATCACACAACTACGATAAAAGTAGTATTGGTCTGGCTTCACAATCCCAATGAAGTCTTTAAGTCGTTAACCTGGTTTTAGAAGAAGAAAACCAAAGGTTAAAGGAGAATCGACTCTAGCACGCAAACTAATATCACACGTAAGGTGTGGGGATTAGTTTTGCACAATACTAGATGTCTCCTTTATATAGTCTTTCAAATCAGGGTTTGCAATCAATGTTATCTTAGTAACAATCATTCAATATTCACCGTTAGATGAAAACTTGATTTAGATTCAAGCTAATATTTCTCAACCGTTAGATCGAAAACTTAGCTTGTTACACACACTTGACAATGCACGATTCTAGGTTTGTTAACTGTACCCAAACATATGCACTTGTTGGTTCAACAATAATTAACCAAAAGGTTAGCCATATGAGCATTTCATATCAACCATGTTCTTCTTCACCATAACTAGTTCAAATGACTTCAAATGAACTAGTTAGAGAGTTTTTCAATTGCAAGGAAATCTTATGTACTACACAAGACACAATTAAAGCAAAGATGATTTGATTCACTTGAATCGGTTCATGAACTTTTATAGCCACGGTTTGCAAACTGCATTCCTTAGTCTTTTAAGTTTAAGTTCAGAAATCATATTCAGATATATAACCTTCTCAAGTTCGCAAACTAGGTTCGCGGACTTAAGTTACCGGGCAGAGTTTACAAACTCCAACAGAAATTCTCGAGTATGAGAACTTCGCCGGTTCGCGGACTGGGCGGAATGAGGTCGCGGACTTAGCTTCACGCAAGTAGTTTGTCAACTCCAGCAGAAATTCTCGGGTTTGAGAACTTCGGCAGTTCGCGGACTGTGTTCGCTGACTTGGCTCACGCCATTCTTCCAGGTTTTTTCTTGATCAACAAAGTTCGCAAACTTTGGTTCAAGGAATAGGACTTATACATAAATGTGTTTCCACAACAATGCTTATGTCCACCATTGGTTATGTAATCTAAACTTTCATTTCAATCATTGAACCATTCTTATAGGAAGTTATACAGTTGTCACACCATTTCTCGTCAAAGCAATTTTCAAGATGATTGAAACATATCATGACTTTCGTCACATGGTAAAGATAAACTTGGTTAAACCGAAAAGCTTACCAACTCATATTTCGAGATATAGATAGGCGAGGTATAATCGGCTCGAAATATCAAATGTGTATAATCAAAGTTTATATATATATATATATATAGCATACGACTTCTTGTCTCAAAGAGTAGGAGATAGAGTAGATAGACTTTTGAGTGATAGATAAGTTCAAGTCTTCACATACCTTTTTGTCGAGAAGTTCCACCGGTTCCTTGAGTAATTCTTCTTCTTGTATGATGAATCGCCATGAAGTTAGCCATCTGCTAGCTTAAAACCGGGATGTGAGTGTTTTATGATAGTTTTGGGTTAAGTTTTATAGCATATTTCTTAATCGAATGTTTAAGTAATTGTTCTAGATCCTTAGTGCCTCTTTATTAGGTAATCTCTTGGATTAGTCAGCTGCTAGATTTGGGGGCGCTACACCTCAGAAGACCCATTTGGTTGGGGGAAGTAATGCATATCCCCCAATTGGGATTGTGAAGCCAGACCGATACTACTTTTATCGTAGTTGTGTGATCTGATCTTGCATCTTCTATCGTACGAGTACAATCAAATTGATTGGCTTGAGATTGATATCTCCGATAGGCAAGATATAAAAAGTAATCACAAAAATTTTCGTCTCATTGTTTGTGATCACACGAGAACACACTGCTTCTAACATTGAGTTTAGCTTGTTTGAGCTTTCATTGGATTTTTTCAGTTCCAAATTTTCTTCTTCCAACATCTTGATTTTATCAAGAGCACTGGCTAGATCAGCCTCAAGGCGTTTTTCTCGTGAGAGATATTCACCTTCCTTCTCTTCAAAACTCTTTTGTTGAGGGTTAATCCTTGCATCAGATTCAACAAGTTTTTTTTCCAACAAGTGAATTTTTTTCAAGTGCAGCATCCCGTTCCCTTTTTAACAATTCTGTTTGAGAGAGACTAGCACTTGCTTTGTCTTCAAGACCCTGTATTTGTTGAGAAGAAACTTCCCTCAAATTTTCTTGATCTTGACAAAGCCTTTCACATTCAGTAGACTTCGATTGTAAAGCAACCAAAAGTTCCTTTATTTTCCCAGCAGATATACTTATGTGACTTTTGTAAGAAATCTTCTGTTCACGGACCTGTTTCAACTCAGAGTTTGTAACCTCTGATTCTGAGAGTGGTTTAACAACCTATTGCGATACGTTAACTGAGTCTTTCATTAATTTTTTCTTTCGCTTAATCTTACTTTGACTCATGTCTTATAGGTTGGATAACACAAACACAAATTGTTAGATCTTTTCGTGTTTGCATGCTCTGATACGACTTGAAAAGACGATGGTACCCAAATATACCTCAATCAAAACTTTCCCACCTATAAGTTCTTTCTACGAAAGTGATTGTCTATGGACTGAGTCGAGACAATACAACTAATCGGTTCACACTTTCTGTGATCGTCTATGGATACGAGATCGAGACAATACGCCAACAAGATAACTTGCATGATTGACTATGGATACAAGATCGAGACAATACAACAACGAAGTATGATTACTTGATAATAGGTACGGACTGAACCAAACACTATAGGATTGATATAAAGTAATTAGAAATTAACTTTTGTGTATTTTACTTCTAATTATAATAAAAACAATTATAATTGCGGAAATAGAAAAGTAAAAGACACAGCAAGGTTTTGTTAACGAGGAAACCGCAAATGCAGAAAAATCCCGGGACCTTGTCCAGAATTGAATACTCTCAGAATTAAGCCGTTATACAAAATCTTAACCAACTTCGTATAGTTTAGACCAAGCAACTAAACCTATAGTTCACCTAGTTCCCTCGGTATCCCTGCGCCTCCAACTTGCAATAAGTCACGCACTTAGAACAATTCCTTTGGTTCGTATTCCAAACAGTAAAAGAACAAAAAATACGTTCGGTAACAACTCTTTTCAAACAACGTAATATGAGTTTGAAAAAGGCTCTTCCGTTTATCCCAATAAACTCCTTTGTCGGGTTCTTAGATTAATCTATTTAACAACTACCAAAGTAATTGTTTAGACTATGTAATCAATACTATTAATCACAAAGAGATGTATTGATGCCGATCTACGCAACTAACCAATCCAATCTATCAAAAGATAAACCGATTATAGGTGGATCCCCAGCAGATCAAGTTTTGTGCACACCAAAGATTATGAACTCAAATAAGAAATCTTCTTTGTCTTTAAATCTTCTTAGATCTTCAATAAACACATGCACACAAACAACTTGAATCTCTTGTGATTAATCACACACATAACGGAGTCTGTTAACGATGAATTATCACAAAACCTCTTTAAATCTACAAACAGTCTAAAGATCCCCGTCGATACTTCGATCTAGTTTGAGTGAATTTTATATCAGAAAAAAAGATTCTCAAGCATAAACAAACTAGGTGCAATCAAATTTCAACAACCATTATTCAATCAAACCAATCGAAAAATAATAATAAACTGTAGTTATCTAGTTTCCACCAACAGTACTCGTAGAGCTTCTCAATCCCAAAGAAATCTTTAAAACGAGCTGTCGTAAGAGATTTCGCCTAATTAGGGTACTTTCCTCCCCGAATAGACGGCTCCACCAGTAACAACACAACTAGGCAGTTTTGCTGGCTCTGAGGATTAGTTTTCTCGAAATGCAAACTTCAATATTTATAAACCAAGGAAGTTCGGACACCAAGGAATTTCCAAAACCGAATGTTCTAAAAGATATGCAATAAAGCCAAAATCAGTTTTCATAATTCCTGGAAATGCTCTGTCCAAATATTGACCGAAATCCCAGAAGCAAATCTCTAATTAGTAAATGCACATTACTAATTTTTATTTCTTAAAGATATGCATTTAATTGCTGGAAATTAAAAGCATATAAAACTAAAAACCTTAATTAAAACATTCTCAATTTATTTCGATCCGGGATTCTCCTTTAGTTATTAAGGAATATCTTTGAACAATAATATAAAAGAATTATTGCACATGTTCAAAGTATGTCGACATCTTTACTTTGTAAATCCTTTTTCATATTTACAATCTTGGAACCGATTTGCCACACTTCCAAACGAGTTTAGAATTGGTTCATCTGATTTCCAAGAACTATGTGATTGATCAAAAACATTCAATCACCATTCATGGGTTTAAAGGTTCTACCAAACACAAGTTCGGTTCTACCTCCATGTGGCTACTAGGATCAGTTACACTAGTTTCCATAAAATGGTTCACTAAGTACCAGGATCGGTTACCACTTATCTATGGTACTTACTTGTGATCGGTTGCATAAGTTATAGGATCAGTTGCACCAATTACTAAAACTTGTTAACCTACTACAATAATCGATTATACATCTTGTGATTAGTCCCACCAAATTCTAGGATCGGTTACCCAATGACTAGGAATGGTCACACCAATGACAAATATCGATCATACCATCTCAGGTGATTACTTAAGATTGATTTCACTAATAAAAGTCATACCGATACATAAGTCAGGCATTGTGAATAGTTTTACCAAGATACATAAACAAGTTATGAGCGGTTATACTAAATGCACATATTGGTAATCCAAAGATTTGCAATGAATAATAATACCAATAAGCCTAGCGATTTCCCTTTCGATTCACAAAACAAGTTTATGAATGTACTTCCTTTAAACAAATGTTAAACATTGTTTCCTAAGACGAAATCTTCACCCATATTTATATATGAAGTTCAAAAGATAGGCGTTATACTTCGTATTATAATTCCTAATACTACGTCTAACTAGAATACAATCATTCACATCTTCACAGTTATGTTTTTAATATAGCACGACTTGAAAGATACGTTAGGAATGAAAAAGTTCAAGTCAAAATATTACTAACCTCAAGAGGAATGATGATGTCATCATTGTAGCTCTTTACTTCTTCACATTCCTCAAGTCTTCGAGTAATACTTGTATGTCTCATATCCTAATAACTTTATAACTAACCTATACGAAGTTGACTCTAGTAAATAATCAAGCGACTCTTTGAATGAGTTTTGGTTCACTAAAATATGACAACCAAACTTGACATACCAACGCTTAGTGGGTTCAACCGATCCATGCTCTAACAATCCCCCCCTTTGTCAATTTTAGTGACAAAACTCTTACCTTATATGGATAAAAAAATTACAATAATTCATTATACATACGCTTGATTCCAAGTTTTAACAGCACAATAACCTGTATACATTCAATCCACAAATATCGATGTTGACATTATAATAACAAAGCTAATACTCCCCCTAAAGGTAAAATAGGTACATTTTCAATCCGCACGTCTTTGTTATTCCCTTTGTAGTTAAGATAACCAAAAGTATCAATATGATATGTTACTCCCCCTTGGTCCATGCTTTACTCTTTCGTTAGATATAACGTTTAAGCACCATTGTCCTTTACTTAATGATACCAAATTACTTGTTTACTCCATATATTTCTCCCCCTTTTTGTCACAAAATGACAAAGGTACGAGAAAATAAAGGACAAACCGAAAGGATCTTACAAATCTTAAAAGACTTGCAACCTATAAGAGTTAAACACGAGGGTTCCACACACCATTTTAGATAACCAATTTCAAAACCGAAATTACAAAGTAATTTTATTTTGATATGTTACCAAGGAAACAATGAAGCAATTTTCCCTAATAGTTTAGCAAATCAAAAATTGACTAAGCACCTTAGTTCTCTTGCTGAACCGATTGTACAAATCCAATCACTTGTTTGATAAAACCAAAATAAAGATCAGAATTAAATTTATTTTTCTCATTAGGTTCTAATTATTCGAACAATAACTTAGACCTTTCACTTTAAACAAGACAAGTACTAGGTTAGTTAACTAGTATTTCTTGTTAAGGCATTCGATTAGACTTGAATAACCGAATCCTCCATTTTGATAAGTCTAACTAAGATCAGAATGAACTTAGTTTCTCTTATCCGAAATCGGATTGGACTAAACAATTGATCCCGAAAACCTTTTTTTTGTTAAGCCATAAACAATTCACACAAACCAAATAAATCAACTTGCATAATTATTTATCTCAACTAGAAGCAATTGAAACAAACATAGACATCATAGTACCGCAATTGCACCCAAATTTCTTTAATCCTAAACAATTGATACCAAACAATAAAGCAAGATAACAATAGTTTTTCTCAATCGGAAACAATTGAATCACACACACACATCCATACACAAATAATGGAATAAACATCAATTGTACCGAAATTTTGTTAAGCAAAAGAAAAATATATAAAATAAAATCAGGCTTTTCTTAACAGGAAAACGATTAACTAACAAATTCATTACCTCAAGATCCGCATCCTCTTCTCCCCCAAAAGATGTGTTATTAAGCGCAAGTTCACATTAGAACTCTCCCCATTAATGTTGTCATCCTCTCGCAAGACAAAAGAACAACAACAAAAAGCAACCTTTACGGGAGAAAGGTTGAAAATCGGTTTTAACTAATGCATATCAAAAGTTGAAAACCCGAAAGACATATGCTTTTATGCGAAACCAAAAACGATTCAACATATTGTGACTTTTTCACACATGAGTTTCAATCGGAACCCCTTATGATCCTTTGATAAAGCCTACCAACATGGGCTAGAACTTAATCCTGCTAAACCAAAAAGTCCACCAAACCATAAGGTTCACACAATATGAGATCAAATATTAAGGTTATGATAACCGAAATCAAACATCCCATAAACACATAGCAATAATATAAATCATTCAAGCACAGGCTATGTAATCGAAAAACTATCACAAGAAAAATTATAGAATAATAATTTTATTCATAAAGAAGATAGTTTTATTCAAAATAGACGTTATTGAAATAATCAAAAACTAATGTCTATTTTTCAACATACTTTTCAAAGATCATCTTCAATTTCCTCAAAATTTTCAGGATCTTCATCAACAACATCTCGACTGATATCTCGGATTCTGCACACAATACCTTGATTATGTTTACATGCTAAAGAATTAACCTTTCGATTAATATTCCGAGTATGAATGTACTTCCTTTAAACCTAGGACGAAATCTTCACCCATACGATGTCTTATATACGAAGTTCAAAGATATGCGTTATACTTCGTATTATAATTCCTTAATACTACGTCTAACTAGAGTATAATCATTCACAGCTTCGCAGTTATGTTTTCAATATATCACGACTTAAAAGATACGTTAGTAATGAAATAGTTCAACTCAAGATATTACTAACCTCAAGAGGAAGGATGATGTCGTCGTTGTAGCTCTTTACTTCTTCACATTCTTCAAGTCTTCGAGTAATGCTTGTATGTCTCATATCCTAATAACTTTCTAGATAACCTATACGAAGTTGACTCTAGTAAATAATCAAGTGACTCTTGAAATGAGTTTTGGTTTACTAAAATATGACAACCAAACTTGACATACCAACAATTGGTGGGTTCAACCGAGCTATGCTCTAACAATAATTATCTTTAACATGGTAGCTCACTTTTTGTAGTAAGTCTTAACGGTTTACGAATGACTCTATAAAGGTTGAAATATATTATTATGTATTTTATTCGAACCCATATTTAATATATCTAGTTAAAACAAAATTTAACTATATTTTACAAAATTTAATTATAAGGTGAATTTATATTATAAATATGTAATTTGTAAATTTTATTACAAGTGTAAACTACAATTCCTTCGACCACTATTATATACCATTCGATTTTTTACTATCTAAGATAGATTCAACATTGTACTAATCTTTAAGATACTGGTATTTTATTTTATTTATCTGTGTATTTTATTGGTAGAATTTTTGAACTTCATAATAAATTGAGGTAACTGCTTTTCTCAGTAAACCTAGTTGAAAAGACGAGGTTACCCAAATATATCTCAATCTAAAACTTTTCCACCTATAAGTCCTTTCTCCGAAAGTGATTGTCTATGGACTGAGTCGAGAAAATACAATTAATCAGTTTACACTTCGTGTGATTGTCTATGGATACGAGATCGATAAAATACGACAACAAGATAACTTGCGTGATTGACTATGGATACAAGATCGAGACAATACAACAACGAAGTATGATTACTTGATAATAGATTCGGACTTAACCAAACACAATAGGATTGCTATCAAGTAATTAGGAATTAATGTTTGTGTAATTTAGTTTAAATTTTAATAACAACAATTATAATTGTGGAAAATAAAAGTAAATAACACAAAGATTTTGTTAACGAGGAAACCGAAAATGCAGAAAAACCCCGGGACCTTGTCCGGAATTGAATACTCTCAGAATTAAGCCGCTATACAAAATCTAAACCAACTTCGTATAGTTGAGACCAAGCAACTAAATCTATAGTTCACCTAGTTCCGTATGTATCCCTGCGCCTCGAACTTGCTATAAGTCACGTACTTGGAACAATTCCTTTGGTTCGTTTTCCAAACAGTAAAGGAACAAAAAATCTGTTCAGTAACAACTCTTTTCAATAAAGTGATATGAGTTTGACAAAAGGCTCTTCCGTTTATCCCAATAAACTCCTTTGTCGGGTTCTTAGATCAATTTCTTAACAACTACCAAAATAATTGTTTTAGACTATGCAATCAATACCATGAATCACAAAGAAATGTATTGATGCCGATCTACTCAACTAATAAATCCAATCTATCAAAAGATAAACTGATTATAATTGGATCCCCAGCCAATCAAGTTTTGTGCACACCAAAGATTATGAACTCAAATAAGAAATCTTCCTTGTCTTCAAATCTTCTTATATCTTCAATAAACACCTGCACACAATCAACTTGAATCTCTTGTGATCAATCACACACATAACGGAGTCTGTTAACAATGGATTATCACAAGACGTCTTTAGATCTACAAACTGTTCTAAAGATCCCCGTCGAAACTTCTTTCTAGTTTGAGTAAATCTTATATCAGAAGAGAAGATTCTCAAGTATAAACAAACTAGGTGCAATTAAAGTTCAACAACCGTTAGTCAATCAAATCAATCGAAAACTAATAATAAACTGCAATTATCTAGTTTCCCACCAACGGTACTCGTAGAAATTCGCAATCCCAAAGATGTATTTAAAACGAGAGGTCGTAAGAGATTTTTCCTAATTAGGGTACTTTCCTCTCCGAATAGACGGATCCACCAATAATAACACAACAAGGTAGTTTTGCTGGCTCTGAGGATTAGTTTGCTTGAAATGCAAACTTCAATATTTATAGACCAAGGAAGTTTGGACACCAAGGAATTTCCAAAACTGAATATTCTCAAAGATATGCAATAAACACCAAATCGGTTTTCATAATTCCTGGAAATGCTCTGTCCAAATATTGTCTGAAATCTCAGTAGAAAATCTCCAATAGTAAATGCATATTACCAATTATTATTTTCTAAAGATATGCATTTAATTGCTGGAAATTAAAAGCATATAAAACTAAAAACCTTAATTAAAAGATTCTCAATTTATTTCGATCAGGGATTCTCCTGTAGCTTTTAAGGAATATCTTTAAACAATAATATATAAGAATTACTGCACGTGTTCAAAGTATGTCGACATCTTTACTTTGTAAATCCTCTTTCATATTTACAGTCTTGGAACCGATTTTCCACACTTCCAAACGAGTTTAGAATTGGTTCATCTGTATTCCAAGAACTATGTGATTGATAAAAAAACATTCAATCACCAATCATGGGTTTCATGGTTCTACCAAAACAAGTTTCCGTTCTACCTCCAAGTGGCTACTAGGATCGGTCACACTAGTTTCCATAACATGGCTAACTAAGTACGAGGATCGGTTACCACTTATTTATGGTACTTGCTTGTGATTGGTTGCAAAAGTTATAGGATCGGTTACACCAATTACTAAAAATTGTTAACCCACTACAAGGATCGATTACCATCTTGTGATTAGTCCCAACCAAGTTCTAGGATCGATTACCCAATGACTAGGAATGGTCACACCAATTAAAAATATCGATCATACCGTCTCAGGTGATTAATTAAGATCGATTTCACTAATAAAAGTCATACCGACACATAATTCAGGCCTTGTGAATAGTTTTACCAAGAACAGAAACAAGTCATGAGCGGTTATACTAAAAACACATATTGGTAATCCAAAGATTTGCAATTAATAACAATACCAATAAGCCTGGCGATTTCATTTTCGATTCACAAACAAGTTTATGAATGTACTTCCTTTAAATGAATGTAAAACATTGTTTCCTAGGACGAAATCTTCACCCATACCCGTGCACATAATCACAATAGAATTCATACGATTATGTCGATGTCTTATATACGAAGTTTAAAAGATAAGCATTGTTCTTCGTATTGTATTCCTTAATACTACGTCTAACTAGAGTATAATCATTCACAGATTCCCAGTTATGTTTTCAATATAACATGACTTGAAAGATACGTTAGGAATGAAACAGTTCAAGTCAAAATATTACTAACCTCAAGAGGAAGGATGATGTCGTCGTTGTATCTCTTTACTTCTTCACATTCTTCAAGTCTTCGAGTAATACTTGTATGTCTCATATCCTAATAACTTTCTAGCTAACCTATATGAAGTTGACTCTAGTAAATAATCAAACGACTCTTTGAATGAGTTTTGGTTAACTAAAATATGACAATACCAACGCTTGGTGGGTTCAAGCGAGCTATCCTCTAACACTAGTAAATATATTTATTTCAATCACTGAGTTTATGTGTTGTTATTGAATAAGAATTGTTTTTAAAGCTGATGTTTGAGATGGCTATGGTAGTTATTTGATGGAGCTGTAGTTATGTTCTTCATCGAAAAGTTTTATACAATGGAACAAGAAGATAACCAATATGAAAATCTTCAATAAGCTTATGGTACAAAATTTCATAGGTATGATTCTTCCTATTTTGTCTAATCAACCGTCTTTTTCACAGAAAAACAATATATTCAAAACGAGATGTTTTATTGGAGGAAAAGTGTGTGGTATTAATATAGATAGTGGTAGTACGGAAAATTACATTGCTTCTATTGGATTAGAGAAGATGGATTTACCAGTTACTCCACATCATAATCCTTACGCAGTTGGATAGGTTAATAAATATTCTTCTATACAACGTATTACACATCAATGTGTAGTGAATTTCTCTTTTATTGAATATGAAGAATCAGTATTATGTGATGTTATCGACATGAGTGCTACACATATTCTTCTTGGAAGACCTTGGCAGTGTGAAAGACGCACAGTCTATAACTGTTGTGAGAACACTTATGAAAATGCGGGGGTATAACAACCGCATCCAATATTTCTTTTGACAATCTGTATGGATTAAACTCCAATATAATTCCGAAAGCACCAACTTAAAAGCAAGAATCAATCAAGAAATATATCAAAGAGCTTTATATATTTGTCAGTACAATCAGTAAATCAACTAGATAGAAATCTGTGAGACTGATTGATATGAGAATAACTCTGATCGTACCAAAGACCAATGGCCGAGTGTCAATCAAGTCTTATCCAACAAACAAAGTCGGATTTATCAACTATGATTGAACTACGCACAACCTGTGATATTTCAATTATATAAACAAATATAATGCGGAAAATAAATAACACAGACACCAGAAATTTTGTTAACGAGGAAACCGCAAATACAGAAAAACCCCGGGACCTAGTCTAGATTTGAACACCCCGCTGTATTAAGACGCTACAGACTCTAGCATACTATAAGTTAACTTCGAACTGGAATGTAGTTGATACCTAACCAAGTTTCATACCGATTTAGGTACAGTCGCGTTCCTTACGCCTCTTGAATCCCAGCAGGACTTTGCGCACTTGATTCCCTTAGTTGATCTCACCCACAATTAAGAGTTGTTACGACCCAAAATCGAAGACTTATAAACAAATCTGTCTCCCACAGATATGTCTATTCTGGTTTAGTTTTCGTCTTTAGATAAATCAAGGTGAACAAGAAATTCAACTAATAATCCGGTGTTATACTCACGAAGAGTAGCCTAGAAATATTAGTCACCTCACAATAAGCTAACTGATTAACAAAAGAAGTTACTGCCGAATCACTAGAACCTGAGACGAAGAACTGTTGTAATTACTTTTTATATCTTACCTATCAGAGATAAATCTCGAGTAAATCTTAGAGAAGATAAAACCCAATACGATAGAAAAAGTAAGATCAGAATACGCAACTGCAGAGAAAATAGTTGGATCTGGCTTCACGAATCCCAAATGAACTCTTCAAGTCGTTAACCTAATAATGGTTTTGATAAACCTAGGTTAATGGAGAATCGACTCTAGTTTGTAACTAGGACACACGAGCGTGTCGGTATTAGGTTTCCCAGATGCTAGAGTTCTCCCTTATATAGTCTTTCAAATCAGGGTTGCTTTCAATCAAACCTAAGATAGCTTAGTAACAAAGCAATTGATATTCATCGTCATATGAACTCCTGATTTAAGATTCAAGCTAAGTCTAATTAGAAACTAAGCAATCATATCAACCATTCGATGGTATTAGATTGATACACACAAATGAAATATACCTATATTTAGATATGGATGAACCGTACCTAAACGTATATAACCTGATGCTTGAGGGTAAAAACTGATTCTGCTGTTTTTGGTAAATTTGGGTGTGTTGATGAGAAACGAATTCAAACCCTAAACAATGCACTGCACGGGAGTACTTTTAGATTCGAGATATCAATCTATAAGACTCTGGCCTAAACCAAGAAATGACCGTTCCAGACTCAATTCGGTCACAAAGTGAAGGAGAAGGGGTTGATCTTAGGGAGGGAAGCGAAGAAGGTGCTTGAGATCATAATGTTGAATTATGAAGGTGTGGTTGTTAATGACTTGTATCGGAATGTGGAACTGGCTTACAGAATGTAAGCTATCAGTTCTTGGTGTTTTTTGGATACTTTGTTGATATCACTTGTCTTGTTCGTTTGAATAGGTTGAAAAACCTATTTATACAAGTCATGTGCGAGCACACTCTGATCTCATAGGAAGTGGAGGTGTTTAGGAAAATGGAGGAGTGGAATTGTGTAAAGAGTGGTGATCACCACGTTTCCACTACGATGGGAAACTGCTCACGTTTTTACCCACTATCTCATTGTTGTTAATCGTCCGTTCTTTCCTAACACATTCTCGTAATGGGCGCGTTGCACGCCGCACGCTGTAAACCGCCAGACCAATACCCCAGTGAGCATCCCCCAGTTTGTGACATGTTTGATGTCTCAAGTAAGTGTGATGATTAGTGGGACTCGTTGCTGAAAGCAGCACATGGTGCTTTTTTGGTTAAATAACAAATTATTTGTGAAACTAATATTTATAAGTATTGCTTATAATCGATGGTTGCAAAGCATCGCTTTCGAATAAGCAGCTGAAAACAATCGATGTGCTAGAAGCATCGTTGTTTTTTGAGCTCGATCGAATCAGTCACGGATTGAGCGTCTCAAAAAGGTAGCACGACCGGCCACCTTTGGGCAATTGTTCGAGTGCCCTATGGGCGAACTGCCACTTGGTCGATCACTCCCTGTGGAGGAGTGATGGCCGGTGGTCACAATGCTACTTTGTTGGTTTTCTGAAAATAAATCTACAACGTACAACTAGGCTAGCGAAGTTGGATGGTCGTGATCGATTTGCGGCAGTTGTCTACTGTCGTTGACGCGATTTTTAGGGTTTTGGGGCCGAGCGGCCAACCCCTTTTGGGCGAACGATTCGAGACACTGCATACTAGTTTGAGCAGGTCGATCAACCTCGTGCAAAGATGGTTGTCGGTGAGCATGTTGACATCTCCTGGGCCATCTAAAATTAGATCCAAGCCACTCGAATCAGCTGTCAAAGATGGATGGTTGTGATCGTTTTGCGGCAGTAATGTGTTGCCGCAAAGTGATTTTAGGGTTTTTGAAATAGTGTGTTCACGCTACTTTGAGTAAGCGATTTGATGCGCTTCGGTCTTGCTGTGAGCAATTCGATCGACCACGTGTGGAGTTGGTTCGATGGTGAACGCGTTGGCATCTCCTTGATTGTTTGAAATGAAATCTAAGCCGTCCAACTAGGCTGGCGAAATTGGACGGACACGATTGATTCCCGACAGTTGTATAACGCCGCTTATTGAATTTATGGTTTTAAAGGCTTCTGGTTCGCAGTGGGCAGGACGATTGACCACGAATGTAGTTGGTTAATTGGTGATCACACTAGTACCCTTTCGATCATTCGAGGGAAGATCTAAGCCGTCCAACTAGGCTGGCGAAGTTGGACGTATGTGATGCATTTGAGACCGTTTTGGTCGGTCTCAGCTCGTTTGAGCTCTTCTTAAACAGCGCGATCACCCATGTTAGGGTTGATCGTTTGAAATGCTATGGATGTAGTAGATGAAAACCGTTTGGCTAGGGAGTTAGTGGGCCTGCCGGCGGTCATCGTGATGATTGCTTAATTCAGTTAGGATCAGGCTAGGCCTATTGAATCGCGCGGCCAAATCGTGTGGCTGTGATTATATTTGAGACTGATATTAACAGTCTAGATTTTCCTTAAGGAATTTAAGCATGTTCAATCGAGCTATCTTAAAAGCGCGTCGATACAAAATTCTCTTTGTTCAGAGAGTGATGCAGCTTGTGTGAGTACTTCCATGCAGATCTCAATACTGGTACTTCGGGAGATTTATGCTACTCTGCTGAGAGTGAACACTCAATCGTCATGCTATGTCAATAATGAGAGTTCGGCTGGGAACATAGCATATGAAAATACTAAGGGAGTCATGCATTAGCTGGTAATGCTGGCAAAAATAGAATTCACAGAATATTCGGGATTTATAATACGCGCACCATTCTGAGTGAATTTCATATATATATATATATATATATATATATATATATATTGAATTTCTCAATGAGCGAGGAGGGTTTTTTGAAATCGTCACTCTTCAAATGGCTTTAGCCCTTGCAAGGTGACACCGCATTAAATACTGGTTTTACAATTGTATCCTTGAATTAAAAACCACCATCAACATTAAGTCTTCTGCTTAGCACGTAATAGTTACACTATTGCGGGGTAAGCACTAGATGATGACAAGTAAAGGTAAAACTTATGAGACAAAGTTAGATGTTACCAGGAGAAATGGGTCGGCCTGTCCTTGGAACATGTCACGTTCAAGAGGCGTCCAGATAAGTGTTCCTTTAGCATGATGTAGGTTGGCCTTAGGTAGATTAGGCATACTGTTGGTTGGGATCTCAACTGCATTCCAAGTCCCTTGTACATCTGAGTATCATTCGAGAGCGTATCCAAGCTTTCCTAGATTATTCATGATGATGTCATAATCCTCGACTCTGATGTGGACAAGCCCCGTCATGAGAAATATCGTTAAAAGGCTGCTGAAGCAATTGAAGCAGCTCCCAAAGAGAATGTTAATGCAGCTTTTGAGAAGGGTGTCGAAGCGGCTTCCGGGGAGGATGTTGAAGCAGCTATCTAGTCTTCAAGGACTTCGTTTCAAGCAACATCCTTTGAACCGTCTTCTGAATCTTGGATGGTTGTATGGAATGGGATGCGATGAGCAGTCCCCGGTTACACTTCAGAATCGATGGCGTGGATGGACACGTGAAAACATCTCATATTTGTAATTTGGAGTCTTTGATGAACATGTACGTCTTCATGTTGAGAATTTTCTGTGCCTCGTAAAGCTTCAACAGTTATGATTGCTGATATTAGAAATAAACCGGTTGACGGACGTGAAGGCATTCTGTATTGGAAATCCCCAGGTGTAATTATCCCGAGCTTATTTTCTCTTGAAAGATGTACTTCCATTGCATTTGCTGGTAAGGTGTTGAAGCGTCTTCGGCCTCTGAAGAGAGCACTGAAGTGGCTTCGGGAAAGAGTGCTGATGCGACTTCGGGAGAGAGAGCGTTGAAGCGGCTTCAGGAGAGAGCGTGTGTTGAAGCAGCTTCGGGAGAGAGCGTGCGTTGAAGCGGCTTCTTCTGGAAAGAGCGTTGAAGCCGCTTCAGAAGAGAGTGTGCGTTGAAACGGCTTCTGGAGTGTGCATTGAAGCGGCTTCTTCTAGAGAGAGCTTTGAAGCGGCTTCAGGAGAGAGCATGCGTTGAAGCGGTTTCTTCTGGAGAGAGCATTGAAGTGGCTTCAGGGGAGAGCGAGCGTTGAAGCGGCTTATAGAGTGTGCGTTGAAGCGTCTTCTGGAGCGTTCTTTGAAGCGGCTTCTTATAGAGAGAGCGTTGAAGCGGCTTATGGAGAGAGCGTGCGTTGAAGCGGCTTCTTCTAGAGAGAGCGTTGAAGCGGCTTCTGGAGTGTGCGTTGAAGCGGCTTTTAGAGCGGGCGTGGAAGCGGCTTCTTCTGGAGAAAGCGTTGAAGCGGCTTCTCCTCCAGTTTGATTTTCCCTTGCAAATACATGCTTCTTGATTGACCGTCTCTCTTGTATTGAAGAATTCCTTGACTCTGTCCGTAGTGGTTGTTGCTACGGTGAAGCTCTGGCGAGCAACAACGATTGTTGACAGCAGCTGTGATCATAAGAGACTGATTTAGGGAGAGGCACTGTACCTACTTGCACGAATTGGCAGTCTTGATATAATGATAGAGATCGTCTCGTTATTAGAGGGAGAAGCTGATGATGAAACCGATAGCTTCCTTGATGTTTCCTCATGGAATGGAGAAGAGGGAGACAGTCCCCTGCCCACGAGTATCTATTGATCTTTCAACTTGATAGATGTTGTCACGCGGGGTCTCTGAAAAAATAATTTGAGAGATAGTTGGAGTTGAACCCAACGTTGATGAGGATCGTACGAGTTGCTTATCATGAGGCCGTCTTTGCATCTACATTGTGTTTCATAGACGTCCAAGCATATCGCTGGTTTTTGACAATGCGTCTGCTTTCTTGAGTATGTTTTCGTCTTTGTACATCCTCGAATCATAATGATAGCATGCTTGCGTCTCTCTAAATTCAGCATCTTTGAGATGGATAGTGCTGAGCAGTCCCCATCTACACTCCTTTGTCTCTATCATCTTTGGATCGTGTCTTTGAGGAGTAGGGAAGTTCCCTCATGCGGATGACTTAACTAACAGGTTGTGTAAGTATGAAGAAGCTCTTGACATGGAGAGTTCGTATGTACCTATTAAGTCCCGTGCGCGACCTCCTTCGGTAATGCAACTACTTCTTCTACGGGAGACGAAATTTTGAAAGCGTCTCTCACCGATTTTTTTGCCGTCAAGCCAGATATGGTATATCTCGGACGTTGTTTTATCATTGTGATAGTCGTGCATGTGGTACTGAGGTTGGATTTGGCGGTTTTGGACGCGCATGATTGTTGTATCTTGGTGATTTTCCTCTTGCTTCTTCAGTAAAGATGCTTACAGAAGGTTGAAGGTTGTATTTCCTGTCGGTGAGATGTATGCTTCCACGAGTATCATGAGTCTCTTAATTCCTATCAAGCCTGGTTCTTTCTAGCAGGGGATGTTGTAGCCGAGCGTTTAACAGCTTCACGAAGTTCAGAGGATGTCTGAAATTGCAGATTCTCCAGCATAGCACGATAGATGGGTACCACCGTATTAATGCATAATTCCTCCAGTCGTTGTTCAATCATGTTTGGATCGTGACAATACGGTGCCTAAATTTTGAACCTCTTGACATAATCATTTGGATGCTCATTGTTTCGTTGGAACATCCTCCCCAAATCTGAAAATGTGATTTTCTCGGATACAAAGAAATACTTCTTGTAGAAAGCGGTTACCATCTCACACCAGTTGGATACGCTGTTTGGTGCAATGTTGTTGAACCAGGTGTACACTCTCCCGATAAGTGACTTTGATAACTCCTTCAAGCGGAGGACATGATTGTATTCGTGATCTCCTAATGACTCCAGAAAACGAGAGATGTGTTCACGAGCATTACCAGTTCCGTCATAAAGGGAAAATTGAGGAGAGGAGTATCCTCTCGGAAGAGGAACTCTTTGCACATCAGGAGGATAGGGAGGATGATGCTGGTGCAGGTCTACCGGGTTTTCCTTGCCTCGATGCTAGATAAGTCGTTCTAGATCCTCACGCATGATGAAATTGAACGGCTGATTCCTTTACCTTGAGCGATCAGGAGCAACACGAACTTCTTCATCTATGAATGAATGCCCTGTTGAAGTGTTTGCACCAAAAGTGTTGAAAGTACTCCTCACTGGTTCTATGGGCTGACGCGACTCTTGTGATAGTCTCTCCATTAGCGTTTTTAGTAAAGTGAGTACCTGTTTTTGAGCTGTAGCCATGTCCGTATGAGACTTAGCGAAAACATCTCGTCTTTCCACCAGATCAACAATGGTGATAGGGGTTAGCCTCCTCTAGCTCCTCCGGTCTCTCATCTTGATGGGGAAGTGGCAGTAACTCTAGTAACGACCGCGGGCGTTACGCTCAAAGAAATATTGGTGCCGGCAGCGGCTCTGGCTCAGGTGATTAGAGGTTTCACGCCTAGGGGAGTGTCTTCTGCGCCGCTGGTATTGGTGGTTGAGGATGTAGTACCGCGAGATGCGTTGACCATGCTGGTAGGCGGTACATTGGTGTCACCGGAAGAAATGTGGACACCAGGGGTGCTGTCAGCGCCCGTAACATCAGGATTTGTCGCTGATCCAGATCCCTAAGATCCACCATCTTGAATTTTGAGAAAATCGAAATGACATTCAGAATTGATCTTGCAACCGAGAGATTAATCTCTCACTGTGGTCGTCAATTGTTTGAGGGTAAAAACTGATTCTGCTGTTTTTGGTAAATTTGGGTGTGTTGATGAGAAACGAATTCAAACCCTAAACAATGTACTGCACGGGAGTACTTTTAGAATCGAGAGATCAATCTGTAAGACTCTGTCTTAAACCAAGAAATGGCCGTTTCAGATTCAATTCGGTCACAAAGTGAAGGAGAAGGGGTTGATCTTAGGGAGGGAAGAGAAGAAGATGTTTGAGATCAGAATGTTGAATTATGAAGGTGTGGATGTTTATGACTTGTATCAGAATGTGGAACTGGCTTGCAAAATGTAAGCTATCAGTTCTTGGTGTTTTCTGGATACTGGTCGATAACACTTATTGTTCGTATGAATAGGTTGAAAAACCTATTTATACAAGTCATGTTCGAGCACACTCTGATCTCGTAGGAAGTGGAGGTGATTAGGCAAATGGAGGAGTGAAATTATGTAAAGAGTGGTGATCATCACGTTTCCACTACGAGTGGAAACAAGTCACGTTTTTACCCACTATCTCATTGCACTTAACCGTCCGTTCTTTCCTAACACATTCTCGTAATGGGCGCGTTGCACGCCGCACGTTGTAAACCACCAGACTAACACCCCAGTGAGCATCCCCCAGTGTGTGACATGTTTGATGTCTCGAGTAAGTGGGTTGTGTCGTGGGACTCGTTGCTGAAAGCAGCACACGGTGCTTTTTGGTTAAATAACAAATTATTTGTGAAACCAATATTTATAAAATATTGCTTATAATCGATGTTTGCAAAGCATCGCTTTCGAATAAGCAGCTGAAAACAATCGATGTGATAGAAGCATCGCTGTTTTTGAGCTTGATCGAATCAGTCACGGATTGAGCGTCTTAAAAAGGTAGCACGACCGGCCACCTTTGGGCGATCGTTCGAGTGCCCTATGGTCGAACTGCCACTTGGTCGATCACTCCCCGTGGAGGAGTGATGGCCGGTGGTCACAATGTTACTTTGTTGGTTTTATGAAAATAAATCTACACCGCCCAACTAGGCTAGCAAAGTTGGATGGTCGTGATTGATTTGTTGCAGTTGTCTACTGCCGTTGACATGATTTTTAGGGTTTTGGGGCCGAGCGGCCAACCTCTTTTGGGCGAACAATTCGATACACTGCGTACTAGTTCGAGTAGGTCGATCAACCTCGTGCAAATATGGGTTTCCGGTGAGCATTTGACATCTCCTAAGCCATCTAAAATTAGATCTAAGCCACTCGTATCAGCTGGCAAAGATGGATGGTTGTGATCGTTTTGCGGAAGTAATGTGTTGCCGCAAAGTGATTTTAGGGTTTTGAAATAGCGTGTGCACGCTACTTTGGGTAAGCGATTTGATGCTCTTTGGTCTTGCTATGAGCAAGTCGATTGACCACGTGTGGAGTTGGTTCGATGGTGAACGCGTTGGCATCTCCTTGATCGTTTGAAATGCAATCTAAGCCGTCTAACTAGGCTGGCAAAGTTGGACGGACACGATTGATTTTCGGCAGTTATATAATGTCGCTTATTGAATTTATAGTTTTAAAGGATGCACGATCACCCTTCTTTGGGCGTGTGATTCAGCGTTTCTGGTTTGCAGTGGGCAGGTCGATCGACCAAGAATGTAGTTGGGTCTTTGGTGATCACACTAGTACCCTTTCGATCATTCGAGGGAAGATCTAAGCCGTCCAGCTAGGCTGGCGAAGTTGGACGGATGTGATGCATTTGAGACCGCTTTGGTCAGTCTCATCTCGTTTGAGCTCTTCTTAAACAGCGCGATCACCCATGTTAGGGTTGATCGTTCGAAGCGCTATGGATGTATTAGATGAAAACCGATCGGCTAGGAAGTGAGTGGGCCTGCCGGTGGTCATTGTGATGATTGCCTAATTCTGTTAGGAGCAGGCTAGGCCTATTGAATCGCGCGGCCAAATCGTGCGGCTGTGATTATTTTTTAGACTGATATTAACAGTCTAGATTTTCCTTAAGGAATTTAAGCGTGTTCGATCGAGCTATCTTAAAAGCGCGTCGATACAAAATTCTCTTTGTTCAGAGAGTGATGCAGCCTGTGTGAGTACTTCCATGCAGATCTCAATACTTGCACTTCGGGAGATTCATGCTACTCTGCTGAGAGTGAACACTCAATTTTCATGTCATGTCAATAATGAGAGTTCGGCCGGGAACATAGCATATGCAAATACTAGGCGAGTCATGCATTAGTTGGTAATGCTGGCAAAAATAGAATTCACAGAATATTCGGGATTGCTAATACGCGCACCATTCTGAGTGAATTTCATATATATATATTGAATTTCTCAATGACTGAGGAGGGTTTTTTGTACTCGTCACTATTCAAATGGCTTTACCTCTTGCAGGGTGACAGTGCATTATATACTGGTTTTACAATTGCAGACTTGAGCTAAAAACCACCATCAGCACCTGCCTAAACGTGTATATCCTGTTGGCTCAATAACAGTAAACCGAAGTTATCCACATGAACATTTATAGTTTAGCCACATTCATCTAACAATTCTAGATCAAATATGATGATCAATCAATAATGATAGAATATCAAATGAATCTAATTGTGTTTCAAAAGAGTTGTTCAAATATTCATAATATCATAAAAATATATATGAACCATTTGAAACATAATCAGTTTGGTTTGTAATTGTACAAAGTACTTATACAAGAACCAATTCATGAACATAATGCCACGGTTTGCAAAACAAGTTCACATACCTTATTTCATTTAAGTTCCGGGTACTTTAGTTCACAAACGAACCTGAGTTCATGAGTATGAAAAGTCATACTTACCGATTTTAGAACATTACCACTGTGTTCACAAACAGAGTACGTGAACCACAGTTCCAGAATTTGGCCTAGTCGTGCTGTTCGCAAATAGAATACGCGAATAACTGTTCCGGACTTAGCCTTGTCTATCCTTTTACAAATAGAGTGCGCGAAAAATAGCTCCGGACCTTTTCAAACATAGTTCAATAAGAGTTCCAGACCTGTACTAGAACTTCACAGTGCACATACAAGGTATGTATACCGTGATATATCCAGGCATTGGTAGTCGTTTAAAACTCTCATTTAATTATTGAAACATCCTTAGAAGACAACAATGGTAATCTTACACATACCACTAGCTTCAAGTAATTTTTCAAGTGATTAATCGATCAATATGAAACTTCCCAAGTTAACATCAAATGACCGTCTCACACAAATCATGTAAGATGTTCAAGGTAATTTTCACATGATCATCTTGACTTAATGATTAGTTTCCAACAAATAAATTGTCTCCAAATAAACTCGTCAAGTAGATGATGAAGTTTAAGCTACAACTAAAAGATTTCAACATATATTTCGAGAAATATATAAACGAGATAAACTCGAATCTGAATTTTAATTGTGTATAATGTAAAAGTCTATATAGCTATACGAATTAGTCTCTTTAGAAGATAGAATAAAATAGACTTCTAGTTGATAGATAAGTTTTAGTCTCCACATAACTTTTGCTGATGAATTTCCTCCAAGCTCTTCAGTAGATCTTCTTCTTCAATTGGTGAACCCCGTGAAGTCTAAAGCTCAACTACATACTTCTATCCTAATACGAGACATAACTATAAGTAGACTAGAAATCAAGTATATAGTTTTGATCAACTAAACTTGACAAACAAGCTTGAGATAGCAACGCTTGCCGTTTGACTAAGAAATGCTCTAACAACTTATACATTCTACAAGAATGAAAAAAAAAAATTCTTTATCCTTCTAAATCTACTTCAGTTTACAAAGAGCGCAGTAATCAAAAGACTCGTGCTTTAATAGCTAACTTAGCCAAATCTCTACTAAAAATGCGGGGGGTCTAAAAACCACACTTAACAATTCGTTTGGAAATTTGAGAGGACTTACTCCAATGTAGTTTCTGGAGAATCAACTAGACAGTTTGACTCAATCTAGAGAAAAGTATATCAAAGAGTTTAATATCTCTAACTCTTAATTCAATCCGCAATCAGCAACTAGAAATCTGCGAGCCTGATTGAATATAAGAGAAGTAAACTTGAACGATACCAAAGACCAATGTTCAACGATCAATCAATCTCAATCAACAACCAAAGGTTGGATTTCCTAATTGATCGATACAACGCACAACCTGTGATATTTCAATTATATAACAAAATATAATACGAAAAAGAAATAACACAGACACCAGAATTTTGTTAACGAGGAAACCGCAAATGCAGAAAAACTCCGGGACCTAGTCCAGTTTGAACACCACATTGTATTATGCCGCTACAGACACTATCCTACTACCAATTAACTTCGGACTGGACTGTAGTTGAACCCTAATCAATCTCACACTGATTCAAGGTACAGTTGCGCTCCTTACGTCTCTGATCCCAGCAGGATGCTACGCACTTGATTCCCTTAGTTGATCTCACCCACAACCAAGAGTTGTTATGACCCAAAGTCGAAGACTTGATAAAAAAATCTGTCTCACACAGAAATGTCTATAGGATTGAATAAATCTGTCTCCCACAGAAATACCCAAGATTTTTTGTTCTGTCTTTTGATAAATCAAGGTGAATAGGAACCAATTGATAAATCGGACTTATATTCCCGAAGAACAGCCTAGTATTATCAATTACATCACAATAATCTAAATCGTATGATGGCGAAACTAGATATTTTGGAATCACAAATGATGAGACGAAGATATTTGTGATCACGTTTTATCTTGCCTATCGGAGAAATTAATCTCGAGCAAATATTAGAGAAAATTATACTCAAACGATAGAATCAGACAAGATCAGAACACGCAACTATAAGAGAAATAATTGTGTCTGGCTTCACAATCCCAATGAAGTCTTTCAAGTCGTTAACCAACAAGGTTTAGGAAAACCTAAGGTTAAAGGAGAATCGACTCTAGCTTATGAAACTAGGAACATACAGAAGTGTGGGGATTAGGTTTCCCAGTTGATAGAGTTCTCCTTTATATATTTCTTAAATCACGGTTTGCAATCCAAGTTACATTAGTAACAAAGCATTCAATATTCACCGTTAGATGAAAAACCTGATTCAACCAAGCTAATATCTTTCAACCGTTAGATCAAACTTAGTTTGTTACACACAAATGAAATGTACCCTCATTTAGTTTTATGTAACCGTACCCAAACGTGTACACTCATGTTGGCTCAACAATGGTCAACCGAAGTTAGCCATATGATAACTCACATATCAACCATATTCATCTTATCCATAACTAGTTCAAATGACTCAAATGAAACTAGTTAAAAAGTTGTTCAATTATTATATTATCATAGAAGTATACAAGATCACAATCGAAACAAAATCGTTTTGATTCACTTGAATCAATCATGAGCATTATATCCACGGTTTGCAAAGATTTCATTCCTTATGATTTAAATGTTTAAGTTCATGAACTGACCGATTTGATAAAGTAACCAGCTTAAGTATGCGTACTTAAGCAACCGGATTTGAGTTTGTTTTAGTTTCCAAACTCAGCAGAAATTTTCGGTTTGAAAACTTCCGCCAGTATGCATACGGGTACACATACTTAAGGTGACTAGTTAAGCATTTGTCAAAACCAAACTCAGCAAAAATTTTCGGTTGGAAAACTTCCGCCAGTATGCATATGGGCACGCATACTTTACCTGTCTCCTTTACCATATTTGTATACACACATATGCATACACTTGGTACCCGTTTTATGGATTTATACACTAATGCGAGAACACACTATATATGCTTATATCCAAAGATGGTTACATAATCAACTCTTCATTTCAATCATTGGAAATTTCTTATAGGACGTTATATAGTTGTTGTTCACGGACTATTTTTCGTCAAAGTAATCTTCAAGTTATTGAAATTATCATAATGATTCCAAGGCAACACCAAATGATTGTATCACACAAACCATGTAACATGTAACTCGGAAATTTTCATATGATCTTATTCGGACTTTTATCACGAATGTAAGATGA
This sequence comes from Papaver somniferum, assembly GCF_003573695.1. Classification (NCBI taxonomy): domain Eukaryota; kingdom Viridiplantae; phylum Streptophyta; class Magnoliopsida; order Ranunculales; family Papaveraceae; genus Papaver; species Papaver somniferum. The sequence continues at coordinate 154,806,875 of NC_039363.1, read as the reverse complement.
ATTCGGCCGAAGCGAAAGCTTGCCAACACATATTCCGATAAATATATAAGCGAGATAAACTCATCTTGAAATCTCAAATGTGTATAGGAGAAAACTATATCGTAGCACGACTTATGTCTCAATATAGGATATAGAGTAGAAATAGACTTTCCAAGTGATAGATAAGTCTAAGTCTCCACATACCTTTTGTCGATGAAGTTCCACAAGCTCCTCTTACTATTTCTTCGTCTTCAAGAGATGAACGCCGTGAAGTCTAAATCTCAACTACACAATCTATGTCCTAGACCGAGACATTTAAATAGGCTAGAAATCAAGACTCATAGTTTTTATCACTAACATTGACAAACATGCTTGAGATAGCAATGCATGCGAGTTCGACCGAGCAATGCTCAAACAATATCCCCTTTTGTCAATTTTAGTGACAAAACTATCAATACATATAGATTACAAAATAAATAAAGACTTTGTAGCTTCACATCCAAATGCTTGATCTCCTTGGCATATTCAACATGACTCGAAATCATCGCCACTTCCAAGTACTCCATGATTCCAAAGGTTGTAAGTTTAGTCTCATAGTTGTTGAGTATCCCGTAGCTATAACAATGAGAAAACAAATGTTCTCGATCATTTTTATACAGTGTCATAGTATTATCACGCAGCATCAAATTTCAATTGCATCACAACTTTGACAATAATACCATGGTGATATGTATTACTCCCCCTTAGTCAATACATTATCTCAATATGAAAACCACTCCCCCTTACATAATGATCCATAAACCATAGGCATTTGTAGTATGAAACTACAAATTAATTCTCCCCTTTTTTTTCAATAAAAATTGGCAAAGGTACGAAAACTAGTGGGATCCTCATGAAATTTCCATAGAGATTCTTCATGACCAAAAGAGAATAACATACCAACAAATTTAGATGCAATCATAAAGCCGAAGCTAAATGCATTCATCAAGGAGTTTATAAGATACAAGATAACCCCTATAATATTCTAAAGCCACACTCCCCACAAAGATATGGCGATTAAGCACAAGTTCAAAAAGAACTTTCCCTCATAAAATGTCATTCCCGAGGGAACAACAAAGGGGACCTTGCTTTTACAAGAAAAGAAGGATTTCTTTGGATGGTGTGATTTATAGATAGTGGTAAAAGTGGTTCGATTCTCAGACTTGTGAAGTATATTAATTAGACTTAAATCCTAATATTAAAATAGAAAACTCACTAAAAATTATAGCAAACTCAATCAAAGATGATATCACTACTAAAAGAAACACTGAGGCTAAGATTCCACTATTTTCCAAATTAAAAGTGATTGAATTTTGAAAGAAAAGGCCACGGATTCTGCGACTGTCTTCGTCTGTCCAATGTTCTTCAGCTTCGTCTTCTTCCTTTTGCTGCTGCAACTTTCTCTGCAGTGTAATTTCTTCGTATCAGAGCTTCCCCTAAACTGCGTAAAGACCCCAAACTACTCGATAATCCTCCTCTGTGATATTCTCCTCTTATTTATACACCACATGTCATATGAATCCCGAGAATATCTTCCTTTTTCTTCTATCCCAAGTTCCGTAACTTCCTGCTGCTTTCCTTACTTTCACGCCTCTCTGATTTGGTTAAAACTCTTCAAAACAGAGAGTAAAATCTCTCGAGAATATATCCTCTCTTAACTTCACACGTACCTTCCCTTTAATGAACAGGAATTCCCGAAAATATGCTAACTTCCTGTTTTACCCAACTCGAAGATATTTCCTTCTATTTCTCTTCTGCACGTCTGCTGAGTTGTTAAAACTCTTACCAAACTCGTTCCTGACGGTAGAATATGACCCTTGCCATCGATACACTCTTAATACTTCACGTAACTCCTCCACGCCACTCAACAGAACCCGACCATAGATCCTCTTATTCTGTTTTCACGAGAACTAATTAAGCACTCCAATTTAATAGAATCTGAACCACACACCAGTCTTGTTTACGCCCTTAGAATCCATCCCATACGAAATTGAATCTCCTTAAATTTCTCCAACTGCGTTCCAGCAAAGTCATGCAGATGTGAGCACAATTTTCCCGTCAAATTTTTAGTTTTTTGAATTTGTGAAGAAAGGTGGTCTCCCTCTAACCACTGATGGGGTGCAAATAGTAGTTTCCTGGAAATGGGACGCCCCTTAGTAATTAGGTTACCCCTTATCCAAAGTGAGAGTCTGAATAGCGAATATCCTCCCATGAGCGCAAAAACACTTTTCGAGCCAATTTCGCCGCAAAATCTTATTTTTCCAAAAACACCTACAAAGACAAAAAAAAATACAAAATCGAGCACTAACAATATATACAATTGAGATTATATCAGACACAAAAATGTGTCTATCAAATACCCCCAAACCTATTATTTTCTAGTCCTCGAGCAAAAATAAAAATAAAATCCTAACTCACTGTCGCAGGCATCGTCGATTGCATTTAGTGTATGCAATAAGCCTTTAAACCCCTAGGTGTCCCTAGTGGCGGAGTGTTGTCTCCGGAGGGCTTACCAGAGGTATACCCACAAAAACGTTTTACTCCAGACCCTAGCTATCTACACAGAACCTTGGAAGGCACTAAAGAATCTCCTTGGTTGGCATACTTATTGACTACAGGAGGAAGTACCCTGATGCGAAATTCCAATTGTTGTACACGAGTTTTTACTCAAGCATACTAAAATTCATATGAAGTGACAGAGCTCTACTCAGATAGTCGCACTATGGACATCAATATCCGGAGTCAAAACTAATCACATGGATAGATCAAGAAGATGGATATAGAAAAACATAGATGGTTTTGATGTTTACTAGGTGAACGGTGTTTCTCATATCTGTCTGAAGTCCTCCGCCAAAATGAACCTATCCTAATGTATTGAGATACTAGTCTGACTAATATCAACACACTGGCATATACAAGGGAACCAGTGATTGATAATCCTAACTCTAGGTCAACACAACTGGCATATACAAGGGTTCCAGTGGTCGACTTTATTGAATTTATTCCAGTTGGTCTGATGGTCTGGTCTGGTCTTTTTTTTTTTTTTTCAATCACTCTAATTCACCCTAGCATTGGTAACAACTTGAATCGTGAGCCCCACCTAATCACCTAGAGAAACATAGTTTAAAAACAAAATAAAAACAGAAGTGAAAAGGACTCAACGAGATATGGTGAAACTAGCATGTTATTTCTAACACCTGAGCTCTGTGCTTTTATGAATAGACTCTTTATATGTTGCCATCTAGTCAGATTGGTTCCTCAACTCCTACAACCAAAATGCTTCCATCCACTTAGATTGGTTAGTGCCATCCTTAATAAGCATAAATTTTTAGGCTCTGGAGTTTAATTATTGCAACGAAAAGGTAACAAAAAGTTCTACCCCACCCCCAAACTTAAATCTAACATTGTCCTCAATGTTTCTAATCAAAGAACAATACCAAAAATATAAGTAACAAGAGGAAATAGTAAAGAGAGAAGTCGGAAAGATAGTACCTGGGTGAAGTGTAACCAAAAACCTATAAAAATATTATACAACATACAAAATCGCCTCGATGGTCAATCAAGGTAAACAGAGTCCTCCAGAGGGACCTCCTCAACATCACCTGTAGGAAAAGGCTCTAAGAAGGGCTTCAATCGCTGACCGTTAACCTTCGAAGAACTACTATCATCTGGTGTCTCAATCTCAACAACGCCATGAGGAAAAACCGTACGGACCACAAAAGGCCCAGTCCACCAAGAGCGCAACTTCCCGGGGAATAAATGCAAACGAGTGTCATACAGAAGAACTTTTTGACCTGGAGAAAATGACTTTCGTAAAATATTCATATCATGCACAAGTTTTATTTTGTTCTTATACTCCTTAGCACTATCGTATGCATCTCTATGAATCTCGTCCAACTCATTGAGATGGAGCTTTCTTTGAGCTCCTGCCTTGTCAAGTGAAAAGTTTGAGTTCCTAATAGCCCAATAGGCTCGATGCTCTAACTCAACAGGCAGGTGACATACCTTTCCAAACACTAAACGATAAGGTGACATTCCAATGGGTGTCTTAAACGCAGTACGGTAAGCCCATAAGGCATCAGTAAGCCTCGACGACCAGTCTTTCCTATTTGGTTTAACTGTTTTATGTAGAATACGTTTAATTTCCCTATTGGAAACCTCTACCTGACCACTAGTCTGAGGGTGATATGGGGTTGCTACTTTATGGGTAATACCGTATTATTTCATTAAAAGAGAAAATGGTCCATTACAAAAGTGTGAACCTCCATCACTGATTATAGCTCGTGGCGTACCAAAACGTGTAAGTATATTCTCTTTCAAAAACTGGACCACGACCCTGTGGTCATTCGTTCTACACAGAACCGCCTCAACCCACTTAGACACATAGTCTACAACGACAATTATGTAAAGATAACCAAACGAAATAGGAAATAGACCCATAAAATCGATGCCCCACACATCAAAGACCTCAATCACTAAAATAGGGTTCAAAGGCATCATATTTCTACGGGAAATGTTTCCTAACTTCTGCAACGCTCACAAGTAACACAATGACTATGGGAATCTTTAAACACTGAAGGCCAGTAAAATCCACATTGCAAAATCTTAGCAGCAGTCTTCTTAGCACTAAAATGACCCCCACATGCATGTTCATGACAAAATGAGATAATACTAGACTGGTCACTCTCAGATACACATCTCCTAATAATCTGGTCCAGACCATACTTAAACAGATAAGGATCGTCCCAAAAGAAATGCTTAACCTCGGCTAAAAACCTAGAACGATCTTTCTTACCCCAATGTTGAGGGGTTCGACCAGTAACAAGATAATTCACTATATTTGCATACCAAGGTGATTGGGAAACAGAGAACAATTGTTCATCAGGAAAGTTATCCCTTATAGGAAGGGAATCACTAGGGGAACTAACAACTAGCCTAGACAAGTGATCTGCTACTACATTTTCTGCACCCTTTTTTTCTCTAGTGTCTGGGGAAAATTCCTGTAACAATAGGATCCATCTAATCGATTTAGTTTAGGTATCCTTCTTAGATAAAAGGTATTTCAAAGCAGCATGATCTGTATAGATTATGATCTTAGAACCTAATAGGTAAGACCTAAACTTATCCAAGGCAAACACGATGGCTAAAAGTTCCTTCTCGGTAGTTGTGTAGTTCATTTGGGCATCATTCAGAGTTTTGCTAGCATAATAAATCACATGAAGTAATTTGTTTTCTCGTTGTCCTAAAACGACGCCTATAACATAATCTGAAGAATCACACATAATCTCAAAGGGTAGGTTCCAGTTAGGTGCCTGGAATATCGGGGCAGTAGTGAGTAAAGTCTTAAGCATCTCAAAAGCCTTTAAACAAGCATCATCAAAGACAAACTTAACATATTTTGCAAGCAAATTGCAAAGAGGTCTAGAAATCAAGCTAAAATCCTTAATGAATCGACGGTAAAAACCTGCATGCCCTAGGAATGACCTAATATCTTTTACGGTTTTTGGGACCTGTAAAGTCTTAATAAGGTCAACTTTGGCTTTGTCTACCTCTATACCCTTTGAAGAGACGATGTGCCCTAATACAATTCCTGATTTAACCATGAAATGACATTTTTCCCAATTAAGCACTGATTTTTTTTCCTTACACCTAGTCAACACTAATGTCAAATGATGCAAGCACTCATCGAAAGATGAACCAAACACTGCAAAATCATCCATAAAGACCTCTAAAAACCGTTCTACCATATCAGAAAATATGCTCATCATACGACGCTGAAAAATTGCAGGGGCATTACATAGCCCGAAAGGCATGCGTCTATACGCAAAGGTACCAAAGGGACAGGTAAAGGTGGTTTTCTCTTGGTCTTCTGGGGAAATAACGATCTTATTATAACCGGAATAGCCATCTAAGAAGCAATAGTGACTATGTCCAGCTAATCGCTCTAGCATTTGGTCGATAAAAGGAAGGGGAAAGTGATCCTTCCTTGTGACCTTGTTCAATTTCCTATAGTCAATACACACACGCCATCCCGTGGTCACTCGGGTTGGGATTAATTCATTATTATCATTCTGGACTACAGTGATACCTGATTTCTTGGGGACAACCTGAACAGGGCTGACCCACTTACTGTCTGAAATTGGGTAAATAATACCCGCATCTAATAACTTAAGCACCTATTTTCGAACTACCTCTTTCATGTTAGGGTTCAGTCGACGTTGCATCTCCCTAGAAGGTTTGAAGTCTTCCTCTAAATGAATCTGATGCATACACACAATAGGACTTATACCCTTAATGTCTGCTATAGTCCACCCTAAAGCTTCCTTATTGTCTTATACCTGAATACATCTCACTCTTCCAGGATTTTTCTTGAGAGTGAGATTTCGACCTTGTGATTATTTAACACAAGTATGAGCCTTGATCTCATTAAATGAATGTTGTTTACGGTTAAACCTCTTTTTAATCTTTAATGGAAAACCGTTATGATGCGAAAGCTTATCATAAAATCTCCTATTATCAATAAATGATCTCTTGATAACCTTCAATTATCGTTTTTTAGGTTGTCTTCCAGAACTCCCTTTTTGCTTCCTTCTTCTGGAACCTTTTTCACATTACGAAAAACATTATCTCCCTTTTTAAATGAAGATTCATGAGTTCTTCTTTGACACAATGGTTTAGGAAGACTGTTTTGCTTTTGAACATTTGAGGAACATATCGAACTGACTTTCCTGGTACAATACACAGGGTGAGTACTAAACCCGATTGGTTTAGACATACGAATGTCAGTTACGCCTTTGAGAATTAAATCTAAGGTGTGTTCAAGATGAACAATAGAAATATCATTCAACCTGGAATTCTTCTTTTGTTCAATATGTCCTTTTGAATCACAAAAAACATACTTTCTGATCACCAGAGTGATTAGAGAGAACAATCTTAATACCCTCGTTGGGAGACTTCTTCCTTCCATGTGATGTATAAATTCCTTGATTAGAGGAAGATACATGCACATATTTTTTAACATGAAGGGATTTTGATTTTTCTTCTGAACCAGTAATTTTTTTGGTTAAATCAGAAGCAGTTGGTATGGTGGACTCTTTGGAACATTCTTGAATAGAGAGTTTACTCAAAAGAAGTTCAGTTTCCAAAACATCCTCTATGAGTTTTTCCTCAAGAGAGTTCTGTGAAGGACAAACAAAGGTGTTTTCCTCACAAAGGGTTTTTAGAAGAGAGTCACGCTCATTTACCATATCAACAAGGACATTGAATTTGTGTTTCAACCGATTGACATTATCAGCCTGGATTCTAACAAGTTTCAGAATCACTGCACTCTCCTTGACTGTATTCCTTTCAACTTCAGAGTCAGACTCATAAGTAAGGTAGTCAGGGTAACACTTTTCAATGTATGTCTGTTTCCTTGGAACACAAGGTTCTTCTATATTCGAGATTGAAAAATCTTTCTCTTTAATAGACTTTATGGAAACAAAATTTTTATTTCTGGCGATGCGTTTATCAGAGACGATATCGTTCATCCTCAGATCGCTATAAACACATACTTATAAGGTCTTTAGCGTGTCTGGCTTCTCTGATACCAACTGAAAATGCGGGGATCTAACAACCACACCCAACAATTCGTTTTGAAATCTGAGAGGACTTACTCCAATGTACTTTCTAGAGAATCAACTAGACAGTCAGATTCAATCTAGAGAAAAGTATATCAAAGAGTTTAATATCTCTAACTCTTAATTCAATCCGCAATCAGCAAATAGAAATCTGCGATCCCGATTGGATATAAGAGAAGTAAACTTGAACGGTACCAAAGACCAATGTTCAAGGATCAATCAATCTCAATCAACAACCAAAGGTTGTATTTCCTAATTGATAGATACAACACACAACCTATGATATTTAAATATAACAAAATATAATGTGGAAAAGAAATAACACAGACACCAGAATTTTGTTAACGAGGAAACCGCAAATGCAGAAAAACCCCGGGACCTAGTCCAGTTTGAACACCATACTGTATTAAGCCGCTACAGACACTAGCCTACTACCAATGAACTTCGGATTGGACTGTAGTTGAATCCTAATCAATCTCACACTGATTTAAGGTACATTTGCGCTCCTTATGTCTCTGATCCCAGCAGGATACTACACACTTGATTCCTTTAGTTGATATCACCTATAACCAAGAGTTGTTATGACCCAAACTCGAAGACTTGATAAAAAAATCTGTCTCACACAGAAAAGTCTATATGATTGAATAAATCTATCTCCCACAGAAATACCCAAGAATTTTTGTTCCGTCTTTTGATAAATCAAGGTGAACAGGAATCAATTGATAAACCAGACTTATATTACCGAAGAACAACCTAGTATTATCAATCACCTCACAATAATTTAAATCGTATGATGGAGAAACTAGATATTATGGAATCACAAATGATGAGACGAAGATGTTTGTGATCATGTTTTATCTTGCCTATCGGAGAAATCAATCTCGAGAAAATCTTAGAGAAGATAGTACTCAAACGATAGAATCGGGCAAGATCAGAACACACAACTACAAGAGAAATAGTTGGATCTGGCTTCACAATCCCAATGAAGTCTTTCAAGTCGTTAACCACCAAGGTTTAGGAAAACCTAAGGTTAAAGGAGAATCACTCTAGCTTATGCAACTAGTAACACACAAAAGTGTGGGGATTAGGTTTCCCAGTTGCTAGAGTTATCCTTTATATAGTTTTCAAATCAGGGTTTGCAATCCAAGTTACCTTGGTAATAAAGCATTCAATATTCACCATTAGATGAAAAACCTGATTCAATCAAGCTAATATCTTTCAACCGTTAGATCGAACTTAGCTTGTTACACACAAATGAAATGTACCCTCATTTTGGTTTATGTAACCGTACCCAAACGTGTACACTCATGTGGGCTCAACAATGGTCAACCGAAGTTAGCTATATTATAACTCTCATATAACCATATTCATCTTATCCATAACTATTTCAAATAACTCAAATGAAACTAGTTAAAGAGTTTTACAATTGCTATGTTCTCATAGAAGTATACAAGATCACAATCGAAACAAAATCGGTTTGATTCACTTGAATCAATCAAGAACATTATAGCCACGGTTTGCAAAGATTGCATTCCTTATGATTTAAATGTTTAAGTTCATGAACTGACCGATTTGATAAAGTAACCAGCTTAAGTATGCGTACGGGTATGCGTACTTAAGCAACCGGATTTAAGTTTTTTTTAGTTTCCAAACTCAGCAGAAATTTTTGGTTTGAAAACTTCCGCCAGTATGCGTACGGGTACGCATACTTAAGATGACTAGTTAAGAGTCTGTTAAAACCAAACTCAGCAGAAATTTTCGGTTGGAAAACTTCCGCCAGTATGCGTACGGGTACGCATACTTAACCTGTCTCCTTTACCAATTTCGTATACACACATGTGCATACACTTGGCTCCCAGTTTATGGATTCATACACTAATGCGCGAACACATTATATCTGCTTATATCCAAAGATGGTTACATAATCAGCTCTTCATTTCAATCATTGAAACTTTCTTAGAGGACGTTATATAGTTGTTGTTCACATACTATTTTTCGTCAAAGCAATTTTCAAGTTATTGAAATTATCATAATGAAACATTCCAAGGCAACACCAAATGATTGTATCACATAAACCATGTAAGATGTAACTCGATAATTTTCATATGATCTTATTCGGACTTTCGTCACGAATGTAAGATGAATTCGTCCGAAGCGAAAGCTTGCCAACACATATTCCCAGAAATATATAAGCGAGATAAACTCAGCTCGAAATATCAAATATGTATAATAGAAAACTATATCGTAACACGACTTATGTCTCAATATAGGAGATAGAGTAGAAATAGACTTTCCAAGTGATAGATAAGTCTAAGTCTCCACATACCTTTTGTCGATGAAGTTCCTCAAGATCCCCTTAGTAGTTCTTCACCTTCAAGAGATTAACGTCGTAAAATCTAAAGCTCAACTACACAATCTATGTCCTAGTACGAGACATCTAAATAGTCTAGAAATCAAGACTCGTAGCTTTGATCACTAACATTGACAAACATGCTTGAGATAGCAATGCATGCGAGTTCGACCGAGCAAAGCTCTAACATCTACAATCTCTTGACGAGAATAAAGAATATTTTGCATCATCTAATAATGATACTAACGTTTCCACTACACCAATTAGAGAGACGAAGTCTACTTATCAAAAGAAGGAACATAATCATATTCCTAATGAGGTTTCGCATAATTTATAAGAAATTGTTGACATGACTCTGTTGCTTAATCCTCCGCCGCCATTAATTCAAGAGAAGGATGATGTGATGTTGTATCCAGAGTCAGAGGGGATTGTTGAAGGTTCACAACCTTTGGAAGTTATTAATCAAAACAAAGAATAAGTAAATCAGTCGAAGGAGCTATTGCATAATTCTCCAGAGTTTATTATGAGTCATGTAACTTTAACAAACTTGTGGATGTAATAGTTCTTGATATATAGTGAAATATGTGCCTTGTTTTCATTGGGAGTAGTCAAATTAATAATCATTTGTATACACCAAGGATGTACATTATATACTCTCTAACAAAGCATAACTTGTTGAATTGACCTATAAAAATTCTTCTGTTTCGTTTTATATGCATGTAATGGCCGATCTCACGAAGATATATATACATAAAATTATGCTGATAGGCAATCTTTAGTCGAAAAGCTACCTTGAAATTTGGGTAACGTCATGTGTACAACATATCCAAATGTTGATATTCACATCGAATGAACTTTTGTAAAGTGGTCTACACCAAAAGGTATTTGGTGGAAAGGTACATGTCTGACGCCTGCGGTTAGTTTTCCTGAAGATTTTTCTACTGTAATAAATGCATCATCAAATGGAGTTAAAAAAAGTCTACATGGCATTAGATTTCATGGTCCCGATGCTATTGTATGTGTCTATGTTGGTCGAGCATATCTGTATGGTAACGTGAAAACAATTTTGGGTTGTTTCTGTTTGAGAGTTTTTGTTCCTACCATAAGCCCACAAATATTATTATTAGGTCCTTCAGGTTCTTATATATATCTCAAGAGCTTGGAAAGGGAACTTTCTAACCACATTGGTGTTCAGTTTCTTATGTTTGTTTTTCTTTTATTTCCTGGTGGAAAATCCTCGACAAAGAGAGTGCAAGTTCAATGAAGTTAGTCGCAGTCAATAAGCAACAAACATCACTTGCTGAAATTTTAGAGATATTAAATATATGTGAAGCCCTTATATTTCCTTTGATTCTGACCTGGTCCGTTGTATACATCGTAGTGTTTTAGCAGGAAGAAATGGTGTGAATAAGAGTTGTTTAATCTTTGGTGGAAGCTGTGTAGGACAAATATGCATATCTATGTTGCAGATGCTCGTATATGGAGGTTCAGAGATGAACCACTTCCATAAAGGGCAAAGAGTGGACGAAAGATAATTTGCACCGCATAGTTCATGTTTCTCTGACAATTTTAGTCAGTTTAGTAAAATTGCTCCATTTGGTGCACTGTTTTATAATGATTGGTTTATTGAGCTGTTACACTATTTGTTTACATATTGGTCACATTGAGAGTGATAACCAACTAGTATCAACTGTTGTCAATTCTGCACCTAACTGCAATCGTAAGAAAGCAATAACTTTATTAAGTCTCTGGTCAAAAATATCTCCAAGTTAACGCAAATACGGAGATCCAGTAACGATTGGGAATGTGTACCACTCGTACTAGTCACAACAAGTAATTTAGTTGGAAAACAAGAGGTGGTAAAGTATCTTACACTACTGACGTTTAAAATGTTAAACAAGTATGTAAATTTCACGGAGCAAAGGAAAAAACTCCAACAATGTCAAGCTGAATTGGACGCTGGAGATGCTAAAGTCAAAAGAAGCTTGGAACAGCGGAAGGAAGAATTAAATAAACGTGCATCCAAAGGTGTAGCTCAGAATTTCTGCGCAATATTCGTCGCTGCTCGCTTGATTGACTCTATTACTACAATTTTTGATATAACTTTTGTGTTCGGTCGTGGGAAATCTAAACACACATTTTATAATGATTTGAGTAGTATTTCTGCTTGTCTACTTTGTTTTTGGGTCTCCAAATCTACGGGATTTGTGTTCGGCTGTGGTAAGTTATATTGGTGACTTGGTAATTTATATCCGCGCATTTATTTGATCAAAAAATTTACTCATGTTATGTGATCATACTCCAGGACGAGTTTTCTCAAAAAAGAGAGGACTGATATATGACATCTATTTTATTTTCCAAGTTATTATCATTACCTTATTTTAGTGTGTTTTTTAGTTAGAGTTCTAGTTATCTTAGGTATCTAGTAGCCTACATAAACAGGCATACGATTATTTTAGAGAAAACAATTCTTAATCAATATTATTATCAAACATACTATTCTTTAATCTCTTGATATCATTCTCTTTATCTTTTCTTTTTCATCATTTTCGTCCCTTTGTATCTCTAGCAATCTCTATATTGCATTCTTTTCTTATCATTTTACATTACTTTGCCATCTCATCTTTTTAGCGCTTTCTAGTGCATTTTTTTAATATAATCTTTTTTCTATCTTTTAGTGAAACTTTAACCTTATAAGTAAAAAACAAGAACATTTAGAAAACAATTTCGACTAGTTTTCTCCGTTCGCAATAGGTTACCATAGTGAAACTAAAATGTAATTATGAAAAATAATTGAGATCATAAAGAAGAAAAAAAACTAAAGCTAAATTAAAGAAGCTTCAATTTTATTTCCGATTTCTTATTTTTTTTTAGGGAAAAAAATGTTGTCTTTCTCTTTCATGTGATAAAAATGACTCATAAACCCATATTTTCGCTGGCTCAGATTGTTACGTGGGAGCAAACCTGAGTCGATCGCATTTTAAAATTTATCATCCGCTTATTGTAGGTCGAGCCTCTTTACTGATTTAGTTGTTTTTCGCTTTTATTTGATTTCAAATCTAGATTTCCACTTTAGTTTTTTATTTTCACTGATTTCTCTTGTTAGGGTTAGATTCATTTTTCCTTCTTTGATTTCGACAATAGTTTTAGGTTTCGATTTTATTTATAGTTTGGGTAATGGTTTTGATTTTTTAGGAATTTTGTTCTGATTTTGATTTATTTGTTTTGATTTTTAGGAATTTTGTTGAAGTTCGTCATGAATAACACCAGCACCAAGAGAAGCAAAACAGTAGTAGAAGCAACAAGTTCTCCAAGTTCTCAAAAGATACTGGAAGCAACTATAACACCAAAGACACGACAACAGCCAGTTTCAGAAGGCCAATTACGATGAAGATCCAGACCAATTCCGACAGATTTCGCTCCTTTGATTTAGGATATCCGTGCTACTGTTACTTTAAAATAATTCTTAACAAATAGTTGCATCTATGGATTCTTTTACACCTTCGTCATAATATTTACACTGTTTTAGAAAAAAGACTCTTGAGAAATTATTGGGTTCTTGGATTCTGGCAACTCTGTTGTATGGAGATTTGTTATTTGGTTCAAATATGTCAATTTGAGAGAGTTTAAGAGACTCTCCCAAAATCTCTACTCTTTTGAGAGATTTGGAGTGAGGCAAAAATACACTATAACTCCATAGAACTCCAAAAAAAAAACCCAACTCCCTAGCATTCTAGTTTTTACCACTAACAGGGAGTTTAAGAGTTTCTCTCAAACTTCCCCACGACTAACGAGGTATTCTAGGGAGTTTGGGAGACTCTTCTAAATTCTCCCATGACTAACGGGGATTTTGAAAGACTCCTTCGAACTCCCCCACGACTAACGGGAAAAAATCCAACTACACCCAACTCCCTCAACTTCCTTGAGGACTAACACCCTGGTCATTTAACTATGTATAAAGTGTCTTGAATGTGGTTGATGTCTTTGTGAAACTTATAAAATTATTATGATTGTCGTAAAGTCATTGTTAGTCTTGTAATCAATCCCGATCTTGAATTGGAACATTATTATCGATGTTTATGAGGTTTGTCTTTTTTCCGAAAAAAATAAACCTTATTACTGATTTGTTTCCAAACAAATAAAAGAAAAAAAAAATTCTCATTTCTAGTCCTAGGTTTAACCGCCTTTCTATAGTTTTACAGGGGGTTAGTCGTGGGAGAGTTTGAGAGATTTTAATGTATTTAAATCCCTAGGGATCTGGAGGAGTGTACGAGAGTTTAGACAATTTGGGGGAGTTTAACCCCAACCCCCCTGAAATCTATTGTTTTTTGAGGGATTTTGTCCATGCACAAAAACATCATGAAACTCCCTCAAACTCCCCCAAACTCTCCCAAATTGTAAACTCCCTATAACTCTAGTATTTTACGACTAACATGGAGTTTAAGAGATTCTAATCAGATCTCTCACCACTAACAGGGGAGTTTAAGGGATTTTGAGGTAGTTTTAGAAACTCCCTAGAAATCTCTCACCACTAACAGAGATTTTAAAAGATTTTGACAAACTCCTCCACGACTATAGGGGATTTACCAACTCTATTGAAATACATTAAAATCTTCCACGACTAACACCCTGTTAGATTTCCAACGTGGTATTCACTCCAGGGACACAATATAATACTAACTTAAATCAGTGGAACAACATAATAACAAACATATAATTCTAAATGCCAAAGTACAGACCTAATACAAATATTCACTCAACATTCTTTTTTTTTTCCTCGACAATTTGTTTTTACTTTTAAGTTAAGTTCCTAATGAAGTAAAAAAAAATGATTTTTTTTTTTTTTTTGGATTCTGACAATCAAAAGAAAAAATAAATAAAAAGAGACAGTGGTCTTAACTCACATGCAACTTACATGATCAGCTCTCTATGTTTCACAATCGCTGTGCATGTCTCTTAGTTCTGCGCCGACGAGGATTCCACCAATGTGTAGAGGTGACTCAGAATCATTAATGTTTAGTAGGTATTCCTTGTCCATGTAAAATAACCACGCTGAGCTTGCCTGACCCCAAAATAAGTACTCCTTTCTTATTGAACCCATGCAATATTCGTGCATCTTAATGGCCATGAAGAAGGAGTTACGTGATGAGAGACTTATTTTGAATACTCTTATCTCATTTTTTTTTTCATTTTTCATGGCATGTAAGATTGAGTTGCGTCATCATCGAAGTTTTCAAGAGCACCCCGTTTACCCTTAACTTTACCTCTAGGTTTTACCCCACAAGAAATAGAGCACTCGAATCCATACATAACGCAAGAAAGCATTGATCCTGAACCACCATCCGTATGTCGCCTCCTGTGTTCCATGTTTCTGTTGTAGGTTGCTTTAGTACGATCATATATAGGTGGTAATTCCGTCCGCCATCTCTCTAGTTTCGATCTTAGACCTTCAACGCTAGCTTCGGCTTCCCATTCTTCTAGAACATTATTATGATTACTGTTACTTCCCCCCTCAGCCACCGGGTATAAATGATCTTCGGCCATCGTTGCAGCAAGCACTGAAGGTGCAGGTCCTATATCCGACAATGACCAAACTGAACCGGTAGTCGTTACTGTGGCAAATGGTGGTTCTCCTACTTCTGAAAGCGCGGTTGATCCAGGTTTTAGAGGAAAATCGTTAAAAATTGCGTCTGATTTTCGCTCACTTACGCTACGACGCATATAGATGCCTTTTTTCTGTTCTTTATGATGATGGTTTGGACTGTGAGATTCTTCGCCCATTAAATCTCGATATCCAACAGCTGAAGTGCTTAATTGGGTATACAGAGGCATACTTCTCATTGAACCATCTAAGAGAGCAACTCCTATATTAAGAATACCTTGAGGGCGTCCTGATGGGCGACGCACTTGCAATGCAATGAAACGCATTCCAGAGTTTCGTTGGTTACGTGAAGATGGAGGGATAAGATTCCCCACAAGAACTCGTACAATACCAACACATACATCACGAAAGCAACGAACAGCATATATCTCAATCATTACAGCTGATGTATCAGATCGAAGGAAAGACTCGTCTACACGAAAGACGAATTTATCATTCCATGTTGGGTCAGTATGGCCATCAGCATCAAGACGCGTCGATAATTTGCGTTCAGGGTGGACCCAAGCTACAGCATACGTACGCATTCCTCGACCAATACGAGCAAGATCTTGCGCAGAAATCAAATTGATCTCTAGGAGTTGGAAAGGCAAAACATTAGTAGGAGCAGGAAAAGCTGTAGGAAAAGATAAAGTCGACATGAGGTGGTGGTGGGCGGTGGGTTTTACGACAGGATGAAGCAACTTGATTGTTTCCCTGACCCGTCGCCAACAGAATGTAGGACGACGAGATAGGTTAGTCTATCATGGAGGGAGAGATACAGGTAAATGGAAGGGAGAGAAGAAGAAGAAGTACAGGTTGGTTCTTGAGGGTTGCTATTAATAACCCGAAGGTATAGGGGGTATTGTTAGTTAATAAAAAGTACCTATACACCTACTTTTGACCATTGTTTTTGTTTACGTTCGACAGGTATAATGAAATGTCTTTTGGCTAATTTATTGGGTCTGTGTTTGATTTAGGCTGTTGAGAATCATAGTGCAAACAGACAAGGGTCATAATCATAGTGCAAACAGACAAGGGTCTCAGTGCAGAATCCGGGAAGCAGTATAGCAGGCGGTCACTTGGACTCCAAGAACTTGTTTGTTTGCAGCTGACTCGGCGTCTGAATCTGAGTCAACCCCTGACTCGGACCGAGTCAGCAGTCAGACCGTTTGTTTTCCATTTTGAGTCAGATCTGACTCGACCTCTGACTCAGACATAACCCCTGACTCGGACTCATTTGAGTTAGGTAACAAAATACCCCTGACTCATGGGACCAAACCACTGACTCACTTATTTCCGAGTCAGATGAGTCAGATCTGACTCAAAACAAACATATCGACTCAGATCCAGATGAGTCAGGTGATTTCACTCAGATCCAGATGATTCAGATCCAGACGACTCAGATGAGTCAGGAGTAAACAAACATGGTGCAAGTGTGAGGTCCTGGTAATTTTTCGAGCTTTCTTTCTTTTTGAAGCACATTTAAAAGTAACTTGTTACAGGGACGGCATGATTTATTAGAGGGGCGGCAGTGTGATAGTAATGTCCCTCTAATTGGTTAGGGATATCTTATAGGGGATGTAAATTAACTAGATTACCCTCCCCATTTTTTAACCTAAATCAAAGCTAAATTGAAATTTTGCTTTCTTTCTTCTTTTCTTCTCCTCCTCCTATCAACCGTAACTCAAAATTTCATCATCTTCGATTAATCGACGATTCGAAAATTAATCAAGTGTAGTGTAATGACTTATATGAGGTATGTTTTGAAAACCCAGTTACGATTTGGTTAATTTTGTTCGATTTAAGTTTAATTTCTATCAAAAATTAGGGTTTTAGATGAAAATTGAAATTGAAATTTCTGGGTTTATGTGAGTTACGATTGATTTTAACTCAATTACGAACCGTAACTGGATATTTTGATGTTGGTACGGTTGGTAATAGTTCAATTACCAACCGTATGTTCTTATATCTGAGAATTTTCTTCAGTTACGATTGGTAACCATTTTAGTTTACGAACCGTAACTCAGTTACGGTCAGTATCGAGCATTTAGTTACCAACCGGAGTTACGGTTGGTATCGAGCATTTAGTTACCAACCGTAAATGGTTTTATGATTGGGTTTTCTTCAAATTTAACCAGTTACGGTTGGTAGTTCATCTTTTACGAACCGTAACTTCGATTTAGGTTATGAGCAAAATTCCAACCGTAATTAGCTCTGAAAATATAAAGAAAATAATTTTTTTACGTATTTTAGATAACTTTGAGCAACAAAAAGCTAGTTGGGACTAATTTAGAAGTATACCGATCATTTTCAGGTCCTGGTTCTTCATTTTGTTGGTTAATTTCTTCAATTGATTGAGATTGACCTTCTCCTCTAAACTTTTTTTTTTAACTCTAAAAATCTGATTTTGGTTTTGATTTTGAGTTAATATAAGTTAAATTAATCATTAACACTAAACTTGATTATTATCATTAAACTAGGTTATCAATTATGAGGGTTAATTTATTATTTCAAGTATTTTTTTATAAGGGACACCTTGAATGATCATGTAATGATCCTTTTTGTCCTTTTGAATGCCGTCCCTCTAATAAACCATGCCGCACTATAACATGTTACATTTAAAAGTCTGCTTGAAAATGACTACTATCCCGTACGTAGGACGCATCTTCAACTGTACCTAGAAACATTGCTTGATATTTTCAAAAGGGAAATGCCATTTTTGGGGTTAGAAACACTCATCCCATAAATGTTGTAATAGTCAAGATCAATGGTTGATTTCTGATGGATGTTGAGTGGAACTCGCACGCCAATTTTCATTCCTGTTACTGTTGGGGCATTTGGTTTTCCTTGGTAATCCTTGTATTCTTTTTTCTTTTTATGATCAATGAATTTACCTTTTTAAGTCAATTTTTTATTTTATTTTTTCATTCTGCTTCAAAACTTATAAACTTGTCATCCTTCATTTGCACAAGTTTAGATAGAAAAAGAAAAAGAAAAGCGATTAGGATTACAACATTCAAGTGGCTCATTCACCCTTAATATTTTCATGGTATACAAGATGGGTTACAACAACTCAACTCTGTACGACATCTAAAGGAGTAATCATCATTACATAAATCAACTTTTGAGTCTTCAGAAAATATGACCTCATTTAACAAGTCAGGATAAGTTGTGGACCTCGCTCTTTCTATCAACAATGATTTTTTTTTGCCAAATTTTCTATCAACAACGAGAAATCATGAATTCCGTCTACCTTGAAGCCATCCATTCTCTGCCAAACTGTGCTGTCGTTAATAATGTGTCTCGTTGAATCAGAACCTTCGTGGCAACCACCAAAAGCGGACGATTTCGCCAGAAGTTGCATAACTATTCAGTTTTTGTGATCTTTGAGTTTTAAAGTATTGACATGATATGAGCTGATGTAAAATGCTAGTTGGTGTGCGTGCAAGTAAAGCTTTCAATGGCATTCCTTAAGCATGGTTCTTTGCAACTGGAATACTACTGTAAGGTCAGTGAGTGTTTTTGTATATCTGTTGTTCAGATGACCCAAGGCTTTCAATGGCATTCCTTAAGCATGGTTCTTTGCAACTGGAATACTACTGTAAGGTCAGTGAGTGTTTTTGTATATCTGTTGTTCAGATGACCCACTTCCAAAGTGATTAATCTTTTTTATGAATCAATTTCGAATCAAAAATTAAATAAAAAATGACCTGAAGTGTTTTTGCTCAGTTACAGAGTCACACCTACCTACTTGATTTTGCTTCAGCAGTTTTCAGAAGATGCAAACGATGGTCCATTTGCACAAATGAGTATGTTACAGACAACAACAATTAGTATAACAAACAAGAAAACAAAGGGGTAAATCCCAGTAATTTGCTAATCCTTCATTCTATCTTCCATGCGTAAAGGAAAAGGCTGAAATCAAGAATTGTCGTCTACTGACTTTCAGCATACCCGGTATCTGTGGCGGTGCTACTCTCACCAGTCTCACTACCACCTACCATCTTTAACGTGATTATATTCCGGTGCGGCTGGACGGAAAATAAACATCCCATGGCCACAAGGGTTACCAAATAACCAATCATTAACATCACAGTCTCATTTCCTCTAAATTTCCATTGCAAATTTGTAACATGGACTACCACAATTCCGTCTACGCTAATCCACATCTCTGGATCTCTTGGTCATGTGATTGTATTTTCCACAACGATATCGTGTTCTCTTCTGCTGTTTTGGTCAAATTTTGCTTTCGTCGAGAAACATTTTTTCCCAAAGATGTTTTCCTTTTTATATAGTAATATAGCATCTATCAGTGATGGTAACTGATTTGGTTCTATTATATGCTTTCTTCTTAAGATCTCCTAACAACAACACAACTTGTTCTTCTGATACCAATGCAACATAATAATCTGCAGAAGGTTCAGGACTACCTATGAGTTTCGCTGATCAAAGATCCCAAAATATGTCTACTCGTCTTCCTTCCACATCAAATGACTTGAGCCCTTTTTTGCTCCAAAAATGCCATGGCTTAAAATCAATTTTGCAATTGCAATCATTTTCGTTCCCGCAGTTCTGGACAGTTAAATTTAGAGACAAATTGATCAAATTCTTAGACCATACTATTGATATCCTGCGACTAACGTCGAAGAGCACTGTTTCATAGACGCACGTAACGGTGCATTGTGCTGCCTTATTTGCAGACGGGTCTTCTGCTAATTTTTCTGCTGTTGAGTTATCAGGCATTGATTGAATTCGATACGGGTGATTAGCAGCCATCATTTCTTTTTCAAAAAATAGATCATAAGTTTGAACCCTGGCCTCAATTTTGAGACAAAGAATGAGAATTGATATGTTCTCAGTTTTCACATTATTGAAAGAATTATTGTATTGAATTGAATGAATATTACAAAATACATTCAGACATATTTAATGTTTCTGAGAAATAAGACTATTGACCTGTAATAGTCAAAGTCAATTGACTGATTGACTTTGACAAGACTTTCTTTTACTTTCCTAATAGTTCCCCTCAAACTGATAATCCATAGTTTATCAGTTTGAAAGACATATTTCACTCTCAGACAGTGATTCAGTACAAGCACAAAAAAGAAAGTTCATCAGAAAAACAGATGCTCAACAAGAGCCAATCTGAAAAAGAAAATCAGAACACTCAACAAGAGCCAGTTCTACCAAAGAAGTATTAGTTTTAACAAGTTGACAAATATGCAGAGAGAGCTGAAGTAGAAGCATCAGTAGTACATTCTTCAGTAGAAGTAGCAACATCACTTGTTACAGGCAGAGAATGACCAAGCAACTTTTGAAGTAAAGAAGTAAACACAGGAGCACACGGTCCTTTTGTGAACAAGTCTGCCAGCTGATTTGCAGAAGCTATATGTTGAACACTAAGAAATCCATCTGCAATCAATTCTCTCATAGCATGATAGTGAATTTTTATATGTTTGGTCCTGTGATGAGAAACAGGATTAGCAGATAAGTAGATAGCACTTGTATTATCACAATACAAAGTAATGGGTAGCTGTAATGAAATATGAAGTTCACTAAATAAAGAAGACAACCATTCTAATTCTGCAGTAGCAACTGAAACTCATTTATGCTCTGCTTCTGTTGTAGATCTTGACACAGTTTGTTGCTTTTTACTTGACCAAAAAATCAATGAATTTCCCATAAATATAGCAAAACCTCCTGTTGATCTTGCAGTCTCAGGATAGTTTCCCCAATCAGAATCAGTGTATGCTGTTAACTGTCCAATATCTCCTTTTCTTATAGTCAGTCCATAACCAATAGTTCCTTTTAGATATCTAAGTATCCTCTTAACTAAAAACATATGTACATCTGTAGGAGCATGCATAAATTGACTGACATAGTTAACCCCAAAACAAATATCAGGTCTTGTCAAGCATAAGTACTGAAGCATACCTACTATTGTTCGATATTCAGATACATTTGACAACAGAGTACCCTCATTAACAGAAATTCTAGGTCCTTTAGTCACAGGAGTACTGCATGGATTACACTCTACCATATTGGCTCTTTTGTAATAGTTCAATTGTATACTTCTTTTGTGTCTGTATAATCTCATCAGATGTTCTCACAACTTTTATGCCTAAAAAATAGTGTAATCACCCAATTGCTTCTTCGCAAAAGAAGAGCACAAATATTTGACCAAATTATCAAGCAAAGCATGTGAAGAACCAGTCAAGATAATGTCATCTACATATAACAAGAGTACCATCATTTCTAATCCAACAACATATACAAACATGGAAAAATCAGACACTGTTCTAACAAAACCATAAGAAATAAGAGCTGAGCTAAAATTTTGAAACCATGCTCTAGGTGCTTGTTTAAGACCATACAAGCTTTTCTTCAAATGACAAAATTTAGTAGGAAACTCCTACTAACAAAACCTGGTGGCTGTTTCATATAGACATTTTCTGTCAAATCACCATGTAAAAATGCATTCGATACATCTAGTTGCCTAATAGACCATCCTCTAGTAATAGCAACACATAACACCACTCTAACTGTTGTTGATTTAACAACAGGACTAAAAGTTTCTCCAAAATCAACTCCATCCTGTTGATTATATCCTTGAGCTACCAATCTTGACTTAAGCTTATTAATTGTACCATCTGACTTTAGTTTGACTCTATAAACCCACTTGCAACCCAATATATTCATATGAGGTTCTGGGTCAACTAATTCCCAAGTACCATTTCTTTGTAAAGCTCCTTCTTCATCCTTCATGGAAACTAACCAATCTGGATCCTGCATTGCTTGCTTAAAACTTTTTGGCTCAAAAGGAATATTAAGTAAAGAAGCAAAAGTTGTAGGAAGATGATGAGTAATAGAATGATGCAAAACATGATCAGGAAAAGAAGTAGGTTTTGTAATACCATTTTTAGATCTTGTAACAATAGTAGAAGAAGGCACAACATCAGATGAAGATATAGGAATTTCAGTGATAGCAACAGAATCAAATGATACAGTAGAATTGTAATAGAATTCATTTTCAAAAAAAATGACATGTCTGGAAATGTAAGTTCTTTTTGAAACAGGATTAAAGCACTTGTACCCCTTATGTAGGGTACTATATCCAATAAATATACATTTTACGGACTTGGGAGAGAGTTTATCTTCTCTAGAATGTCCTAAGAATGCATCATACCAATACTCTTTAGGACAAAAGGAATTAAAAATCAAAGTATTCCCCATTTCAGTAATGTGTCTATGCTTTCTTTCAGCAAGACCATTTTGCTCTGGGGTTTTAGGACAAGATATACGAATTTGAATTCCAGAAGTTTCAAGATTTTTTTTTTTTGAAAACACCCTTAACTAATTCACTAGCACCATCAGTTTGGAAAGCTATAATTTTTGTCTTAAACAAATTCTCAGTCAAATTTTTAAAGTGTTGATGTAACAACCCAAATTTCGGGCCTTGATTTCAACCCAAATCCAAAACCCAAAATCCAAAATGCTACCTTAAATATCAGGCCCTGACTTCCATACTTGGCCCAAGTCCAAACGACTAATTCTTTGTTTAATTTTTATTTATGTTTAATTCAGAAATTCTGTTGCAGCGGATACATAAAAATTCTTTTCGGAACATCTAACCGTTAATTTGACGTGATTTTTAATTTACATGAACCCTAAAGAAATATACTTTATCAGAAAAATTAATTTCACCATTAAAAGTTCCAGATTAAATCCAAAATAGTTACGTTTTTAGGAAAGATTCATAAAACAGAAACTGACGCCAGGTCACTCAAATAATTTATCCGAGTCCAATACGAATCCATAAATTATTATAATTATATATTCTGAATCCTAACTTATCGCCTTTACAGTAGTAAAATTTCTAGGATTTTTAGTTTATCTTAAATACCTTTTGACCATAGTCAAACGAGTAGTTGACCAGTACTGCAGAAACGTACAACAGTGACGATTCGTTTTAGAAAAATCATATCAATTCACTCACAACTTAAAATTTTCTTTGGTCGATCATTATGAAAAGATAAAAGAACCATATTTAAGTTTTCAGTAGACTCTAAAGGCTAAAACATGACATAGAATATTTAAAAGAAATAGACAACTTCAGTAAAATTGAATCTGACAGAAAACGTCTGATCCTTGTACAATGAAAACAATTGATTTAAAAATACTTATGGAACTCAGAAAATTATGAAATTTTTATATGTACATATTGAGATATTTTTACATGTAACATAAAAAAATGAGACAAAAAAGTATTATAAAATAATTATGATAGACAGTCAAACTGACATGATCCAGAAATTTCCATTATTCAATCAAATAGAGTAGTCTAAACAAAGCATTGTTTTCTTTGGTTATACATTAACCCAATAATCTTTAAAGCTTTAACAACCAATAAATAACTAATTAAATCATCTAAAAGAGTTGATGATATTTTATTACAATCCCAATCATAAATCATATGCAAACTACTAATAATAGCACCAAAACCGATCTCTTCCGCCATTAACTCCTTGTGGTGCCATAAAATCTGGAATTTTTGTCATTAAACGACGTGAGTTGTGACACCCAGTAGGAAAAGAAGCAACAAAACATTTTATCAAACATTTTCAATTCTTTTTAAAACAACTAGCATGGTTAATGGCATCACAAATACATGGAAACACCACATCCATAAGAACAATCAAATCAATCACACCAAATCCGCTCGCCCCAGGGAGCCCCACGTGGGTTTAGGGAACAAAACCGTTCCCAAGGATATCTCGTATCCCATCATAGTTGTTTTTAAGAATCACAATCTATGGACCGCAGCCCAACATACATAATCATACACACAACATCAATTATCATTCATATATGAATCAAAACTTACAAAATAAAATTAATTAAAAGAAACTTAAATAAAAAGAAGGTTTTTGATTGTGTTGCGCCTACCTCAATCGCTAGCAAATAATCCTATGGAGAACAATAGCCAACAAACTAGCAACTCCTCTTGCAAGAACCAAAACCAAAAGCTAAACAGTCACCAAGTTCACAGGTCCTGTTCTCTCCTAAAGAAGACGAGAACCACTCTTCTTCTACCTCTTTGTTTCTTTTTTTTCTTCTGTTTCTTTTTTTTCTCTTGGAGGCTAATATTTTCTAGGTTTCGTTTCACCTTTTTTTTTTCTTTTGATGATACGGTCTACAAAGCATTATATACTAAAAACCTAGAGGAAACGGGTCTTCTGGTCGACTAACTATATAGATGCCACTTGGTAGGCCCATGTAGATCAAATATTAGTTCATTATATGATAGGCCCATTAAAGAAAGAAGTGATGAATACTTATTAGGCCCGTCAGAAAAATCTAAAGTTTTACTAGCTACTCCAACGAATTATCAAAGTAATTAACGATATGTTACTACAAACCTGAAATGACTATACTACCCTTATTTCATGAAATGACAAAACTACCCTTATATACTAAATGACAAAAACTGCCCTAGAACTTTGGGACGGGCTTTACAGCTCTATCCCCTTAAATGAAATTTCGTCACGAAATTTAGAGGTTACCTTAGAAAAGTTCAGGATATTTGCTCCGCATTTCGGGCTCTAATTCCCATGTCGCTTCCTCAACCTGGCGGCGTTGCCACTGCACCTTAACCATAGGGATGGTCTTAGTGCGAAGCACATGCTCCTTAAAATCCAAAATTCGAACCGGTCTCTCCACGTACGTAGCATCCTCTTGAATCTCCAAATCTTCCCATGCAATAATGTGTGAAGGGTCAATAACATAAGAGGGATCTCTCTCGTATTTCCGCAACATTGACACGTGGAAAGTGTCATGAACGTGCCCAATTCGCTGAGGTAACTCCAACTGATAAGCAGCTGCACCCACACGTCGAATAATTTGAAAAGGCCCAATGTAACGTGGTGATAACTTTCCTTTCTTGCCAAAACGCTTAATACCTCTCTTCGGGCTCACTTTGAGCAACACCAAGTCACCCTCGGTAAACTCTAGAGGTCGACGTCTCTTGTCTGCATAACTCTTCTGACGACTCTGATCTGTCATTAGCCTCCGTCGGATTAACTGAACCTTCTCAGTCGTCTCTCGTACCAAATCCGGTCCAAAAATGTTACGTTCGCCGATCTCGGTCCAACACACTGGTGATCTACAACGTCGTCCATATAATGCTTCAAAAGGTGCCATACCGATGCTAGCCTGATGGCTATTGTTATAGGAAAACTCTACTAATGGCAAGTTCTCACTCCAAGTTCCCTTGAAATCCAAGGCACAAGCTCTTAACATATCCTCTACAATCTGAATTACCCGTTCAGACTGCCCATCGGTCCGGGGATGAAAGGCAGTACTAAGTGAAACACGTGTACCTAACGCCTTCTGTAAACTCTGCCAAAACTGAGAAGTAAAACGAGGATCTCTGTCAGATACAATTGACACCGGTGTACCGTGCAACCTTATTATCTCGTGGATATACCTCTGACTTAACGTGGCTAACGTATCAGTCTTCTTGATTGCTAAAAAGTGCGCCGACTTGGTAAGTCTATCAACAATAACCCATATAGTATCCTTACCATGTGCAGTTCTAGGTAATCCCATGATAAAATCCATAGTGATGTGTTCCCATTTCCATTCTGAGATGGGCAATGGTTGAAGTAACCCTCCTGGTTTCCGATGATCAATCTTCACTTGTTGGCAAGTGAGACATCTCGACACATACAAGGAAACATCTTTCTTCATACCTTTCTACCAATATTGCCTTTTCATGTCATGGTACATCTTCGATCCTCCCGGATGAACACTAAATTTAGAATTGTGAGTCTGTTCTAGTACCTCCATCCTCAATTTGATTGGCACAAAAAGTTTTCCCATAAAACGAAATACACCATCAGTTTGAGTCCAACCTTCAGGTGTTTCTCCTTTCTCCATTTGAGCACGAATCGAAATCATCTCCCTATCAGTCTGTTGAGATTCTACAATCCGTTGTTGTAACTCTGGAACAACTATAATATTGTAAATCATCTCGTCAGGGCCCAAGTCACCTTCCTCCATAAGTCTGCACAAATCCCAAGTATGAAGAGTCATACTTGCTACATTGGCCCTCGATTTTCGGCTAAGAGCATCTGCTACCACATTTGCCTTTCCTGGGTGGTAATGGAAAGTATACGTGTAATCCTTAAGAAATTCCACCCAACGCCTCTGTCTCAGGTTCAAATCTCGTTGGGTAAAAATATACTGCAAGCTCTTATGGTCACAAAATATGTCTATCTTCTCACCATACAGATAATGTCTCCACAACCTCAGAGCGAACACAATAGCTGCTAACTCGAGGTCATGAGTTGTGTAATTCAATTCATGTGTCTTTAGTTGTTTTGAGGCATAAGATACCACTCTTCCTTATTGCATAAGAACACATCCTAAACCCTTCAACGATGCATCGGAAAATATCACATAACCAATTCCGCTTACCGGTGTTGTCAAAACTGGTGCAGTAGTTAATTTATCCTTGAGCATGGAGAAAGCCTCCTCGTAATCATTATTCCACTCGAACTTGGAATCCTTTCGAGTCAACTTCGTCAATGGTGAAGCAATACTTGAGAAGTCCTGAATGAATCGTCTATAGTAACCCGCTAAGCCTAGAAAGCTACGAATCTCAAACACGTTCTTTGGTCTTTCCCATTTGGTAACCGCTTCAACCTTAGCTGGGTCCACTTTGATTCCTTCTCTACATACCACGTGTCCCAAAAACTGAACTTCAGAAAGCCAGAAGTCGCATTTACTCAACTTAGCGTATAACTGATGAGATCTCAACAACTGCAATGTTAATCTCAAGTGTTCCTCGTGCTCTTCTCGTGACCGTGAATAGATAAGAATGTCATCTACAAATACCACTACAAATTTATCTAAGTACGGTCGAAAAATTCGATGCATAAGATCCATGAATGCCGCTGGAGCATTTGTAAGTCCAAATGGCATCACCACAAACTCGAAATGTCCAAATCGAGTTCGGAAAGCGGTTTTTGGAATATCTTCTTCCTTGATTCGGAGTTGATGATAAGCTGATCGCATATCAATTTTTGAGAAAAACTGAGAATCCTTTAACTGATCAAACAAATCCTCGATCCTAGGTAAGGGATACTTATTTTTCACTGTAACTTCGTTGAGTTTTCTATAATCGATGCACAATCTCAGCGAGTTATCCTTCTTCTTCACAAAAAGGACTGGTGCACCCCAAGGTGACGTACTACCTCGAATAAAACCCTTAGCTTCCAACTCGAGTAGTTGCTTATCTAGTTCTTTTAACTCCATAGGTGCCATTCGATAAGGAGCCATCGAAATTGGCGAAGTACCAGGTTGAACTTCAATAGTGAAGTCCATTTCTCTTCTTGGGGGTAAACCTGGTAATTCCTCAGGGAAAACATCTTCAAACTCCTCTACCACTGGAATACCCATAGTAGAGACAGAATCTTGTTGCTCATCTCCTATCATCACTAAGTGATAAAGAAAACCTCTAGAATGAGTCTGTCGGAAATGTCTTTCCGACAAGATAAGGGGAGACGCAAAACTACGAGTTCCGGTAAAGTGGACAACTGACCCTTCGTCCGAGTGAAGAGTCACACGTTTTTGAAAACAATCAAAAACAGCATGATGAGCAGATAACCAATCCATACCCAGGATTACATCATAACCAGACATATTCATCACAAAAAGGTCAATCAAAAACTCATGCTTAGCTATACGTACTACACACATTCGTGCCACGCGGTCAATACGTGCACTACTGCCTATCGCACTAGCTACGCCTAAGTACCCATCAAGTAATTCAGTTTTCAAACCCAATGACAAAAAAAAACGAAGAAGCAATAAAGGAATGAGTAGCACCAGTATCAAACAATATCTTAGCCCAAGAATTGTAAACTAAGAATGTACCTTCAACAACTGAGTTATCCAGATCCTGACCAACATGAGCAATGTTGAACGCCTTAGGTTGTTGAGGGGGCTGTCGAGCTTGGTATTGTGGTGGATTGTTCTGAGGACGGTTCTGCTGATAACCTTGACGTTGGTTCTGAGGTATAAAGGGTTGTTGGTTCCTCTGAGAAATAAGTGCAGGACAGTTCCTCTTAAAATGTCCAGGTTGCTTGCAATGATAACACGAAGGTGCAGGAAGCTCCATATTCGGTCCATTTCCTTTCTTCTGGTATGGGTGGTTGTTATTTTTATTCTTGTTCTTATCCCCATTGTGACGTTCTCTAATTCGATTTGCCTCCTCAATGTCTCTCTCAGCAATCATCGCTCTTTACACTATCTCATTATAAGAGGTAATCTTCAAAATAGACAACCTACCCTTAATTGAAGGTCTAAGTCCCTCCTGAAACTTAAAAGCCTTCAGCTCTTCATTCTCCACCAGATGAATAGCAAAACGAGAAAGTTCTTCAAACTTGGCTTGGTACTGTGCTACGGTCATATTTCTCTGAGTCAACTGCATAAACTCGATCATGCGTTGGTTTCGTGCAGTTTGTGGAAAGTACTTATTTAGGAAGGCGAGTCGAAATTCTACCCAGGTAAACAGACCGTCATTCCTAGAACGACGAGTCAAATCCCACCAGCGAGTGGCCTCACCCTCAAGCTTAAAAACAGCAAGATCCAGCTTATCCTCGTCATTCACGCCTAAAAGGGTGAATATTTTCTCAATCTTATCTATCCAATCTTCAGCGACCAGTGGATCAGGACTACCTTTAAAGGAATCAGGCTTTTGTTCACTAAACCTTCTAACTAACAAAGCTCGTTGATTAGGTGGTGGAGGGGGAGGAGGTGCATTCTGATTAAGATTCACTTGTTGTTGCATCGCTTGAGCAACAGCATTCAAAGCACGAACAACCTCACCGAAACCCTCATCATGTGGGACGGCTAAACCATTCGTACGACGAGACATGTCCTGATTGAAGGACATTAAATTATAAGTAACACCGAGAGAATTATCTATGCAAAAGAAGTGTAACCTATTACGCATTCAAACAACAACAATCAACAGATACACGAACAATTTCACATTCAAGCATATAGACGTACCGACTTATTCAGAAACTAGCCTGCCCAAAGGATCAGACTAGCTCTGATACCAAACTGTAACAACCCAAATTTCGGGCCTGGATTTCAACCCAAATCCAAAACCCAAAATCCAAAATGCTACCTTAAATATCAGGCCCTGACTTCCATACTTGGACCAAGTCCAAACGACTAATTCTTTGTTTAATCTTTATTTATGTTTAATTCAGAAATTCTGTTGCAGCGGATACATAAAAATTCTTTTCGGAACATCTAACCGTTAATTTGACGTGATTTTTAATTTACATGAACCCTAAAGAAATATACTTTATCAGAAAAATTAATTTCACCGTTAAAAGTTCCAGATTAAATCCAAAATAGTTACGTTTTTAAGAAAGATTCATAAAACAGAAACTGACGCCAGGTCACTCAAATAATTTTACCGAGTCCAATACGAATCCATAAATTATTATAATTATATATTCTGAATCCTAACTTATCGCCTTTACAGTAATAAAATTTCTAGGATTTTTAGTTTATCTTAAATACATTTTGACCATAGTCAAACGAGTAGTTGACCAGTACTGCAGAAACGTACAACAGTGACGATTCGTTTTAGAAAAATCATATCAATTCACTCACAACTTCAAATTTTCTTTGGTCGATCATTATGAAAAGATAAAAGAACCATCTTTAAGTTTTAAGTAGACTCTAAAGGCTAAAACATGACATAGAATATTTAAAATAAATAGACAACTTCAGTAAAATTGAATCTGACAGAAAACGTCTGATCCTTGTACAATGAAAACAATTGATTTAAAAATACTTCTGGAACTCAGAAAATTATGAAATTTTTATATGTACATATTGAGATATTTTTACATGTAACACAAAAAAATGAGACAAAAAAGTATTATATAATAATTATGATAGACAGTCAAACTGACATGATCCAGAAATTTCCATTATTCAATCAAATAGAGTAGTCTAAACAAAGCATTGTTTTCTTTGGTTATACATTAACCCAATAATATTTAAAGCTTTAATAACCAATAAATAACTAATTAAATCATCTAAAAGAGTTGATGATATTTTATTACAATCCCAATCATAAATCCTATGCAAACTACTAATAATAGCACCAAAACCGATCTCTACGCTTTTCCGCCATTAACTCCTTGTGGTGCCATAAAATCTGGAATTTTTGTCATTAAACGACGTGAGTTGTGACACCCAGTAGGAAAAGAAGCAACAAAACATTTTATCAAACATTTTCAATTCTTTTTAAAACAACTAGCATGGTTAATAGCATCACAAATACATGGAAACACCACATCCATAAGAACAATCAAATCAATCACATCAAATCCGCTCGCCCCAGGGAGCCCCACGTGGGTTTAGGGAACAAAACCGTTCCCAAGGATATCTCGCATCCCATCATAGTTGTTTTTAAGAATCACAATCTATGGACCGCAGCCCAACATACATAATCATACACACAACATCGATTATCATTCATATATGAATCAAAACTTACAAAATAAAATTAATTAAAAGAAACTTAAATAAAAAGAAGGTTTTTGATTGTGTTGCGCCTACCTCAATCGCTAGCAAATAATCCTATGGAGAACAATAGCCAACAAACTAGCAACTCCTCTTGCAAGAACCAAAACCAAAAGCTAAACAGTCACCAAGTTCACAGGTCCTGTTCTCTCCTAAAGAAGACGAGAACCACTCTTCTTCTACCTCTTTGTTTCTTTTTTTTCTTCTGTTTCTTTTTTTTCTCTTGGAGGCTAATATTTTCTAGGTTTCGTTTCACCTTTTTTTTTCTTTTGATGATACGGTCTACAAAGCATTATATACTAAAAACCTAGAGGAAACGGGTCTTCTGGTCGACTAACTATATAGATACCACTTGGTAGGCCCATGTAGATCAAATATTAGTTCATTATATGATAGGCCCATTAAAGAAAGAAGTGATGAATACTTATTAGGCCCGTCAGAAAAATCTAAAGTTTTACTAGCTACTCCAACGAATTATCAAAGTAATTAAAACGATATGTTACTACAAACCTGAAATGACTATACTACCCTTATTTCATGAAATGACAAAACTACCCTTATATACTAAATGACAAAAAATGCCCTAGAACTTTGGGACGGGCTTTACAGTTGAAAACATTGTAAAGCTTCACTTTTGAGTTGCATTGGATATATCCAATGAAAGCGACTAAAATCATCAATAAAAAGGATATAATATCTATACCCTGATAATGAAGCAACAGGGGCAGGACCCCACTCATCACAATGAACTAAGGTGAGTGGAGAAGAAGCATGAGAAGGTGATGACTTAAAAGATAGTCTCTTGCTCTTTGCAAGTTGACATGAATGACATAAAGAAAAATATTTTGATGTTTTTAGAATGATATTTTTATTATGATGAAGAGATTGAATGATATTTGAAGATGGATGGCCTAATCTATTATGCCAAACATCAGAAGAAGCTACAAGAGAAGAAAAAGCAAATTGAAGCATAGTAGAAGTGATATGATACAAATTATTAATCATTTTTCCCTGAGCAAGCAATGCATGATCAACTAAACTTCTTATCTCATAACCATAAGGATCAAAAGTGATATAACATCTATTTTGTTGAGTAAACTTAGCAACAGAGAGCAAATTATGCTTCATATCAGGCACAAGAAGGACATCATCGAACCTAAAACTAGTTTTAGGTGTATCAATAGTAGTACTGCCAGTAAGAGTGATAGATAATTTCTTACCATTACTAATGACAACAACATCCTTGCGTGTGTAATTAGAAGTATTTTGAAGAATTATCATGTCTCTAGTCATATGTGTTGATGCTCCACTATCTGAAATCCAAACGCTACCAGCAGATGAAGCATGATCATCATTAAGGGAAACATGCTGAACATTAAATCCTGTAAAGGATTGAGAAGGAATAGTAGTATTTGCAACACCAGTTGAAGAAGAATTAATCCCACCATCAGTATTTGCATAATGTGCTTGAGTAGTATTACTTGAAGACCCAGTTGGTGGAGGATGATATCTAAAGAAACATCTTGTTCCAAGATGTCCCTTTTTCTTGCAGATTTGACAAAACATTTTAGAATAATCCATAGTATATTTTCCATTCAAATGAGACCCATTTTGATACTTTCTATTGCCGTTTGAGCTTGAACCATGTTGATGCTGACTATTTATGTGAGGACCTCCATTTCCACCATTGCCATTTCTTCCATTCAAATGAGACTCATTTGAATTATATCCATTTGAATTATTTATTGCATAGATAGCAGTAGCATTCTGTTCATTATACACATTATGATGTCGATGCTGTGTTTCAGCCAGAAACTGCTCATGTGATAGTAATTTTTCTTTTAACTCTCCAAAAGTATATGGAGTTTCTCTATTTTGTGAGGATATGACAAATACATCATAATCACTACTCAACCCATTCATAACAAACATCACTAAATCTTTATTACTAACTTTTGCACCAATTGCAGCCAAAGAATCAGTTATAGTTTTGATATTTTGAAGATATACCACAATTGACTGATTACCCTTCTTAATACCATGTAACTAAGCTCTTAACATATTTTTCCTAGCAAAATACTGAGTTCTAAAACTAGTTTGAAGAAAATCCCAAATTTCTTTAGAAGTACCAAGACCAAGAACATCACCATTAACAGTTTCAGTAAATGTTGCTTTAAGACAAGTTGAAACAAATCGATCTAACTTTCTCCAAGATACCCGTTATTGATTTATGGTTTCAACTCCATTGACAGTTATATTACGTGGTGGTTCAACTAATTCACCATTCACATATCCAAAAAGATCTGTAGAAATCAATACCCCTTCAAATTGATCACGCCATAACAAATAATTCGACCCATCGAACTTCATTGAAACAAAATTTTTAATATTTGTAAATGGAAGAGAACAAAAGTTACCAGATCCAGCGGAAGTTGACATTGTCAGAGATTCAAATTGAGAAATATCGTTGATATTATTGCGATTGTTAAGACTTTGATTGTTGCGATACTGATTACGTTGATAAGTACCTCTCCTTGTTGTTACCATATAAGTTCAGAAGAAGATGAACCCTAAATTGAACCTGGGAAAAGATATTGAATTTTTATTACCCAAAAGCTGAAAATTATTTAGAAAAATTATCAAGCTTTGATTTCTTGTTGATGTAGGATCCAAACCTAATATGATACCATGAGAATTGATATGTTCTCACAGTATTGAAAGAATTATTATATTGAACTGAATGAATATTACAAAATACATTCATACATATTTAATGTGTCTGAGAAATAAGACTATTGACTTGTCATAGTCAAAGTCAATTGCCTGATTGACTTTGACAAGATTTTCTTTTACTTTCCTAATAAAGAACATAAGCCAAAGGTGAAAAAATTGCTTCCCAGTATTGGCCTATAAGAATGTTTAACGCTCCGTGAGGCCACTATGAATCAAATCCTAAGCAAGTTTGAATCTCAACATCAATATCTTGCTTGTTACACTCTATATATCTTTTGATTTTCCAAGCAAGTGCAGTTTGCGTGTATATATCAATCTAAAACTAGCATCAACGATAGAATAACCACGATATTACCTCGAAAGAAACATTCTTGAATCAGAAGCAAATTCACAGAAAGGTATTGAATGTGTTTTCAACTGCAACCATGAAAACCATGCAGCAAATCAAACCAGAAATTACCTCTCACATGAAAAATGGTGACCAAATTTTGTTGCAGGAACACTGAGTCAAATTTGGTGGAGAAAGGGAATGATTGTGGAAGGGTAATTGTACAATTCGGTAGGGAATGAGAAAATTTCTCATGGTTGTTAGTGAATTTACCTTAGACAGAATGACCAAACTACCAAAACGATTTCCAACTCACCGCATCCAGAATTTGAGGCATGCTATTTATAAAGCATAAAGCATACCTCCAAGTACGACACATGTTCCACCGTCATTCCTCTATAGATGATATGTCAAGCAACTATCTGGTCTGATGTTTCACTCTCTCATCGATTCGTGCCTCGTGGTCCCCGAGAAACTTCCATTTGATGAAGGCTTCCAGGGCCGTCTTAACGTATTTGAAATACGTTATTAGGTCACTGTTTAAGCCCGAGTTTAGTGTATGTAGCGGCTTAATATAGTGTGGTGTTCAAATATGTATTAGGTCCCGGGATTTTTTTGCATTTGCGGTTTCCTCGTTAACAAAACTTCTGGTGTATGTGTTATTTCTTTTCCACATTATATTTGTTTATATAACTGAAATATCACAGGTTGTCCGTAGTTCAATCAATTGGAATATCCGACCTTGTTTGTTGGATAATAATTTATTGTCACTTGGACATTGGTCTTTGGTACCGTCCAAGTTATTTCTCATATCAATCGGGCTCACAGATTTCTATCTGTTTGATTGCAGATTGTATTGAAAAATTGAGATATAACTCTTTGGTATATTTCTTGATTGATCTCACTTTATAAGATGCTTCTCTCGGAATTATATTGGAGTTAGTCCATACAGATTTCCGAATGAATTATTGGGTTTGGTTGTTATAATCCTGCTTTTTCACATTTTTTGGGAGATTCCTTTTCTTCTATCTATTTTTTGAGATTTTGATAGAAACGGTAATTTGGAGTTTATGATGTTGATTTCTACAGGTCATATATGTGTAGCTCTTGTTTTTAAGGTTAAAACGAGCCAAAAATCGCTGAGTTCGGAAATTGTATGCAAAAGTTATGTCTAAAACAATTTCGTGTATGAATCATGTTGTGAACCGGTCCTGATAATTGGTATGAACGGTCACAAGTAATCACCATAACCGGTCGTATTGATTGGTGTGATTGGTCCATACGAAGGAGTGTAAAACTGTTTTGCCCATAACTTCTTCGTCCGAACTCGGAATGACCTCATTTTTTTTGCGTTGGTTTCGTAATTCAATTTCCTACAAGATTGAGATAATTTCAATACTTGATTTTCTTTTTAATATTTATGGTGTATTGGATTTGAGTTTATGAGATAAACCGTTGTGTTTCAGTCTCATATATTGGCTCACTCCATATGGTTAGTGACTTTTGAGTATATCTGATCTTTGGATCATATCTTCGTGATTGCTATATCAAAATCATAAGAAAGTTGTGATGTTGTATCTCATATGTTAGTCACATTATGTTCTATAAACCAAATATTTGGTATACATATGAGAACTTTGGGTTTATGGGATGTCTGATTTTATTAACCTTAATATTCGATTTCATATGGTGTAATCCTTATCGTTTGTGTGGATTTTTGATTTAGCGGGATTAAGTTCTATCCCATGTTGGTATGCATTATCAAAGGATCATAAGGTGTTCCGATTAAAATCATTTGTGAAAGTCACAATATGTTGAATCAATTTATGTTTACATGAGTTGTGTTTAGCATAACATATGTGTTTCGAGTTTTCAACTTTTTTTATTGGCACGCATTAGTTAAAACCATTTCAACCTTTCTCTGGTAAAGGTTGCTTTTGTTGTTATTCTTTTGTTCTTGCGAGAGATGACAACACCTGGGGGAGAATTATTACTTGAACTTGTGCTTAATGATATATATTTCTAGGAGAGGAGGCTGTGGAATCTCAGGTAACGAATTTTTTAATCATTCGTTTTCCTGTTTAAGAAAAGCCTATTTATGTTGCATATATTTTGCTTAACAAAATTTTGGTACAGTTGATAGGTTCCATTATTGTGTATGTGAAAAAGCGGGGGTACAACAACCACACTCAATATTTCGATTAACAATCTGTATGGAATAACTCCAATATTTAAGAGAATCAACTAGACAGTCAGACTCAATCTTAATAAAAAGTATATCAAAGAGTTATATGTCACTTTCTCCATTCAATACTTACTCAAGCAAATAGAAATCTGTGATTCTAATTGAATACAAGAGAAATCACTTGAATGGTACCAAAGACAATGTTCAAGGATCAATCAATTTCAATCAACAACCAAAGGTCGGATTTCCCAATTGATTGATTCAACGCACAACCTGTGATATTTAGATTATATAACAAAATATAATGCGGAAAAGAAATAACACAGACACCAGAAGTTTTGTTAACGAGGAAACCGCAAATGCAGAAAAACCCCAGGGCCTAGTCCAGATTGAACACACACTGTATTAAGACGCTACAGACACTAGCCTACTACCAACTAATTTCGGTCTGGACCGTAGTTGAACCCCAATCAGTATCACACTGATCCAAAGTACATTTGCGCTCCTTACGTCTCTGATCCCAACAGGATACTACGCACTTGATTCCCTTAGATGATCTCACCCACAACTAAGAGTTGCTACGACCCAAAGTCGAAGACTTTAAAAAACAAATCTGTATCACACATAAAATTCTACGGTAATAGATAAATCTGTCTCCCACAGAAATACCTACGAGTTTTGTTCCGTCTTTTGATAAATCAAGTTGAATGGGAACCAATTGATAAACCATACTTATATTCCCAAAGAACAACTCAGTATTATCAATGACCTCACAATAATCTTAATCGACTAGCGAAAGAAGATATTGCGGAATCACAAACGATGAGAAGAAGATGTTTGTGACTTCTTTTATATCTTTCCTATCGGAGAAATCAATCTCAAGTCAATCTTACGGTTGTACTTAGTACGATAGAAACAACAAGACAGATCACACAATTACAAGAAAGTAGTATCGGCCTGGCTTCACAATCCCAATGAAGTCTTCAAGTCGTTAACCTACAGGGTCTCGGTAGAAACCTAAGGTTAAAGGAGAATCGACTCTAGCTAATACAACTAGTATCACACAGGAGGTGTGGGGATTAGGTTTCCCAGTTGCTAGGGTTCTCCCTTATATAGTCTTTCAAATCAGGGTTTGCAATCAATGTTAGCTTAGTAACAACGCATTCAATATTCACCGTTAGATGAAAACCTTATAAGATTCAAGCTAATATCTTTCAACCGTTAGGTCGAAACTTAGCTTGTTACACACAAATGAAATGCACATTTATTTAAGTTTGTGTAACCGTACCCAAACATGTACACTTAGTTGGTTCAACAGTAGTTAACCAAATGGTTAGCCATATGAGAACTTTCATATCAACCATATTCTTATTTACCATAACTAGTTCAAATGAACTAGATAGAGAGTTGTTCAATTGCTTAGATCTTATAGAAGTATACAAGACACAATCGAAGCAAAAACAATTTGATTCACTCGAATCGATTTATGAACTTTATATCCACGGTTTGTAAACTTGCATTTCTTAGTTAATATAAATTTAAGTTCACGAATAATCGTTTTTAGAAAATAACCAACTCAAGTACGCGGACCGGTACGCGGACTTAAGTATCTGGAATAAGTTTGTTTTCAATTCACAAACTCCAGCAGAAATTCTCGGGATGAGAACCTCCGACGGTACACGGACTGGGTACGCGGACTCTAGTTCCGGTTTTCCTGAGCAGCAAAGTACGCATACTTTGGTTCAAGGAATAATGACTTATACATGTATGAGTTACCACACAATGCTTATATCTAACCATGGTTGTATAATCTAAACTCTCATTTCAATCATTGAAACATTATTAGAGGACGTTATTTAGTTGTTGTTCACACACTATTTTTCGTCAAAGCAATTTTCAAGTAATTGAAACTTAATATGACTTTCGTCACTAGTAAAGATGAACTTGGCCAAAGTGAAAGCTTACCAACAAATAGATAAGCGAGATAAACTCGGCTCGAAATAGCAAATGTGTATAATCAAAGTATATATAGAAAAACGACTTTTGTCTCAAGATAGGAGATAGAGTAGATAGCCTTTTGAATGATAGATAAGTTCAAGTCTCCACATACCTTTTAGTCAATGAAGTTCCACCAGTTCCTTGAGTAGTTATTCGTCTTTGTATGATGATGCCATGGAGTCTTGAGCTCAATTACACTTTCTATCCTAGTCCGAGACTTAGCTATAAATAGACTAGAAATCAAGACTTATAGTTTTGATCACTAACGTTGACAAACATGCTTGATATAGCAACGCATGCGAGTTCGACCGAGCATTTCTCTAACAATATCCCCCTTTGTCAATTTTAGTGACAAAACTATCAATACATATGGAATACAAAAATAGATAAATAAACTTTTGTAGCTTCTCTTCACATGCCTGATCTTCTTGGTTCTTCAACATTACTCGAAATCTTCATCACTTCCATGTACTACAATGATCCTAAAGGTTGTAAGTCTAGTATCACCGTTGTTGAAAATCCGTAGTCATAACAATGAGAAAACAAGAATTCTCAATCATTGTTATACAGTGTCATAGTATTATTATATAACATCAAAGTTGAATTGTATCACAACTTCGACAACAATACTATGGTGATATGTATCACTCCCCCTTAGTCAATACTCCATCCCACATGGAAACCACTACCCCTTACATAATGATCCGAAAACCATATGTATTTGTAGTGTGAACTACACATTAATTCTCCCCCTTTTTGTCAATAAAATTGGCAAAGGTACGAAAACTAGTGGGATCCTAATGAAATTTCCATAGAGACATTTCATGACCAAAAGAAAGCACATATCAACTTTTTAGATGTCATCATATAGCCTAAGCTAAATGCATTCATCACGGAGTTTATAAATATACAAGATAACCCCTATAATATTCCACAGCTGCACTCCCCACAAATATTTGGCAATTAAGCACAAGTTCAATTAAGTGTTTTTCATTGAAACGGCGCAACGCCCATTCCTAACCTGCAATCTTTTAGGGCAACACTTGCTGATAGACACGAGACCAGCACGTGACCATAAGGATATCTCCCCCATAAAATGTCATTCCCGAAGGAACAACAAGAGCGACCTTAATTTCACAAGAAAAGAAGGATTTCTTTGGACATAGCAAATCACATACGAATATGAATTTGAATCCAAAAAATACTCAATTAAATTAACCACAAGAAAACCCATGATTAATTTAATCGGAAATGCTCAACATAAGAGAACTTACGGAGCCTCACAGTATATACATAAAATATGGATCAGGGAAGATCAATACTGCGGAATAGACAAGGATTCATTCTATTTTCCATCATTATTTGCACAATGACATACAATAGACATAATCCTCGTAAACAAAAGCTCATCCTATCTTCCATCAATACTTGCATAATGATATAATAGGCTGAAAACTTTTGTAATGTCAAAAGTTCATTCATTCTTTTATCAATACATGCATATTGACATACGAAAGACTTAACTTTTGACAAGGTATGGGACAATCATAGTTCACGGACGCAAACAAACATATCCCATAAAAAATTTGCAATATATAAAACCATAAAGATTAATACTA
Source organism: Papaver somniferum (assembly GCF_003573695.1). Taxonomy (NCBI): domain Eukaryota; kingdom Viridiplantae; phylum Streptophyta; class Magnoliopsida; order Ranunculales; family Papaveraceae; genus Papaver; species Papaver somniferum. The sequence goes on along the minus strand of NC_039363.1, from coordinate 154,766,766 downwards.
CAAAAATCATCTTCCAAACAAATTTGTAGATTTTAAAAAAATAAACCTAAAAACATGAAGATAAAACGCCGGACATAGCTATGTCTAATCACAATAATGACTATTCCAAACTCTAGTTATTCTTCCTAAAAACAAAAGCATAAAATTCTCATAAGAAGATTTACAAGGAATTGTAGAGCTTTCTCAGAGAATCTATCGAGAATTCCTTCTTATTATTGAAAAACCCATTGATAATGGGATCGTTTAATTCCTCTAAATCTTCAGAAATATCAGTCAACTCACTAAGTTCTCTTTTTAGCTCACGCAAGGCGTTCTTTGTTAGAGACAACATTTGACCATAGTGGGTTATCTCCTCTAAAGACGAAACAATTTGAGATTTTAAATCATTTTTTTTTGTTGATGAAATCATTCACCAAACCTCTAAAGTTATTATCAGGATGAAAAACAGATAAGAGGTAGTTAGAGGAAGAACCTTCTCCATTATTTGTAACTTTCACTTTCTTCACCTTTGAGGAAGAGATTCCTTTACACAGATACACGTTAACTGCTTCAACTGCATCCTTACTTGTGGTGCTTCTAGTTACAGGATCCATGAAGCTGTATCTTCTAGGGAGAAAAAGAAACTACAAACAATTATAAATACACTTATGAACACCCAAACCCTAGAAGAACAAGTTTTCCATGATTTAATGATCCATTATCTATACCACTAGGAGAATATTCTCTTAACAAAAATTAATACACCACTTGAGACACATAGACGCAAACCTCATTTTCTCAAGTTAAAGATGAGGATGCGAACGTCACCGATATTAGACAGTGAATATGTGATCCAAACGCTCCCCTCTTTTACCAAGGTTTGTTGTATAAACAGATTTCCTACCTCTTCTGACTCTGGAGGCACTGATTTTAGGAAAACCACGTTGATTATCCAGATTCATCTCTTGCATGTTCTTTTGAAGTTCGGAAATTCTTTTGTTGTTCCTTTTGAATCTCCAACACATGCTTTGAACATAATTTGCATTTCCACAAAACGAACAAATAAATAATTATTCCTTGTCTTGTTGAATTGCCTTATGTTTATCACAACCATCAACCTTCATTCTTCCATGATCAATAGGAACAATGGGGTTGATTATGACTGCAGTTTTGCCTTTAAATCCTAATCCATTTGTGTTTCCAAAGGTTTTCTGACCGAATAACATTGCTGAAATTTTGTCAGAACTTCTAGATAATCTTTGTAGATCATCCTTATGAGTATTAATCTCTTTTTCCTTTATAGCTATGGTTCTGGTGAGCTTATCATCAAGACAATCTATCTCAAGATTTTTTACCTGGATTGATGATTCAAGTTTCTTCAATGAAGCTTTTAATTGAAGATTTTCTTGAAGAACCTCTCTGTTCAAGAATTCAAAAATCTATGTGCCAGACTCAAGTTCTGAATCAGAAATTGACTAGGTGGATGTTTCTGCTGCAATAGTTGAGGGTTCATTACATCCATTAGATGTATCCAAGACGTTGACACTTTGGAAAGATTTTTCTTCTATTGAATCATCTGAGTCAAAAGCTGACGAAAGATGTTTATCACATGTATTGCTTCTTTTTACAAATTCTTTGATTCTTTATGTTATCAGTGATTTATTGAAACCAACATCATTGGAACAACATTCATCAGCCCAAGACAAGTTAGAGGCTTCACTTGTGCTGGAAACAGCATTTAATGCAGATGTTCGGACAAAATCTTGATCAAGAATTTTTAACTTTCCAACAAGAGTATTTATGGAAAGAGTATCAAGGTTATTTCCCTCAACGATGACATGCTTCTTAGAATCGTATCTAAATGGCAACGATCTGAGAATTTTCATCACAGTGTCCTTTTCAGGAATGGTCTTACCCAATGCAAAAGATGCATTAAAAATTTCAGACACTTTGTGATTAAACTCATCAAATGTTTATTCATCTGCCATACGAAGGTTTTCCCAATCAGAATTTAGGTTTTGAATCCTAGATTCTTTCTCACTGGTATTTCCTTCAAATGCGGATTCTAAGATATCACAGGCTTCTTTAGACTTAGTGCACGTAGTCACATGGTGCTAAAGATCTGGGGTAATGGCATGTATGATAGCATTTAAGCCGTCCGAATTTTGCTTTGAAACAAGGATTTCTTCTGGACTATATCTACCAATATCCTTAGGTATAGATACATCTGCCTTATGTATTAACCATAGGATCATAGCCATTAACAACGTGTACCCATGTTTGAAAATCACGAACATGAAGAAAATCATGCATAACAATTTTCCGCCATAGGTAGTTTGAGCCATCGAAGACTGGTGGTACGTTTATGGAGATAGTATTCCTGTCCATAGAGTCAGATCGCTACAAACACAGACTTGTAAGGTCTTTAAACGTGTTTGACTGCTCTGATACCAATTAAAAAATCGGGGGTACAACAACCACACCCAGTATTTTGATTAGCAATCTGTATGGACTAACTCCAATATACTTTTAAGAGAATCAACTAGACAGTCAGACTCAATCTTAATAAAAATTATATCAAATAGTTATATCTCACTTTCTCGATTCAATACTTACTCAAGCAAATAGAAATCTACGAGTCTAATTGAATACAATAAAAATCACTTGAACGGTACCAAAGACCAATGTTCAAGGATCAATCAATTTCAATCAACAACCAAAGGTCGGATTTCCCAATTGATTGATTCAATGCACAACCTGGGATATTTCAATTATATAAAAAAATATAATGCGGAAAAGAAATAACACAGACACCAGAAGTTTTGTTAACGAGGAAACCGCAAATGCAGAAAAACTCCGGGGCCTAGTCCATATTGAACATACACTGTATTAAGCCGCTATAAACACTAGCCTACTACCAACTAACTTCGGTCTGGACTGTAGTTGAACCCCAATCAATCTCACACTGATCCAAGGTACAGTTGCGCTCCTTATGTCTCTGATCCCATCAGGATACTACGCACTTGATTCCCTTAGCTGATCTCACCCACAACTAAGAGTTGCTACGACCCAAAGTCGAAGACTTTAATAAACAAATCTGTATCACACAGAAAAGTCACGGTAATAGATAAATCTGTCTCCCACAAAAATACCTACGATTTTTTGTTCTTTCTTTTGATAAATCAAGGTGAACATGAACCAATTGATAAAACAGACTTATATTCCCGAAGAACAGCTCAGTATTATCAATCACCTCACAATAATCTAAATCGTATGATGGCGTACCTAGATATTGTGGAATCACAAACGATGAGACGAAGATTTTTGTGATCACGTTTTATCTTGCCTGTCGGAGAAATTAATCTCGAGCAAATCTTAGAGAAGATAGTACTCAACGATAGAATCGGGCAAGATCAGAACACGCAAGTCCAAGAGAAATAGTTGGGTCTGGCTTCACAATCCCAATAAAGTCTTTCAAGTCGTTAACCTACAAGGTTTAGGAAAACCGAAGGTTAAAGGAGAATCAATTCTAGTTTATTCAACTAGTAACACACAGGAGTTGTGGGGATTAGGTTATTCAAATCTAATCGAACGCCTTGATCTTAGGTAGGTGTAGGGATTATGGCTTAACAAAATACGGGATCATTTGTTTGGTCCAAATTGATTCCGGAAAAGAGAAACTAAGTTAATTTTGATCTTAGAGACTTATCAAATGGGAGGATTCGGTTATACAAATCTAATCGAATGCTTTGACAAGAAAAACTAGTTAACTAATTAACCTAGTGTTTGTCTTGTCTAAAGAGAAAGGTCTAAGTTATTGTCTGAATGATTAGAGCCTGATGGGAGAAATAAAGTTAATTCTGATCTTTATTTTGGTCTTATCAAAATACGAGATTGTGCATACGCAATCGATTTAACAAGGGAATTAAATTTCTTAGTCAATTTGTTAAACTATTAGGGAAAATTGCTTCAAGCAATTGTTTCCTTGATAACATACTAAAACTAAATTACATGTATTTTCGGTTTTAATATTGGTTGTCTAAAGTGGTATGTGAAACCTTCGTGCTTAACTCTTGTAGGTTGTTTACAAGTCTTTTAGATTTGTAAGATTCTTTCGATTTTTCCTTTATCTGCTTGAACCTTTGCCATTTGGTGACAAAAAGGGGGAGAAATATATGGAGTAAACAAGTGATTTGCAATCACTAAGGAAAGGACAATTGTGCTTAAACGTTATATCTAACGAAAGAGTAAAGCATTGAGAAACATATCATATTGTTGTTGTAGTATTCTGACTACGAAAAGGGGAATAACAAAGATGTTCGGATTGAATATGTACCTAGCTTACCTTTATGGGGAGTAAAAGCTTTTGTTATTCAAATGTCAACAACGACATTTATTAAATATATGCAGGTTATTATGCTGTTGAAACTTGGAATCAAGCGTATGTAAAATGAATTCTTATGTAATTTTTTTATCCATATGTAATAAGAGTTCTGTCACTAAAATTAACAAAGGAGGATATTGTTAGAGCATAGATCGGTTGAACCCATCAAGCGTTGGTATGTCAAGTTTGGTTGTCATATTTTAGTGTGTCAAAACTCATCTAAAGTCGCTTGATTATATACCAGAGTCAACTTCGTTTAGGTTAGATTAGAAAGTCGATGAATGTTGAGACATTCAAGTATTACTCCGAAGACCTGAAGAAAGTAAAGAAGTAGCGAACTACAACGACGACATCACCCTTCCACTTGAGTTTAGTAATATTGACTTGAATTGTTTCATTCCTAACGTATCTTTCAAGTCGTGCTATATTGAAAACATAACTGTGAAGATGTATATACTGTACATATTGTATAATATTCTAGTGATGTGACATGGTCATAATTGCATGATCATAGTATTAGGGAATTATACTACGAAGTATAATGCTTATTCTTTGAACTTCGTAGATATGACATCAACATAATCTTCTATATACTTTTATGATTATATGAATGGGTTATGTTGAAGATTTCATCATAGAAAACAATGTTTTACATTCGTTTAAAAAAAGTACATTCATGAACTCGTTTCGTGAATCGAAAGGGAAATCATTAGGCTTATTGGTCTGGCTATTCATTATAAATCTTTGGATGACCAATATGTGTGAGATGGTAGAACCGATCGTAACTACGTTATGTATCTTGGTATAACTAATCACAATGCCTGACTTATGATTTGGTATTACTGGTTTTTATTAATTGGTGTAATCGATCCTAAGTAATCACCATGGAAGGTATGATCGATATTTGTAATTGGTATGACCGATCCTAGTAATTGGTGTGACCGATCACAGAGTATTTGTAGTTGATCCTTGTAATTGGTAACCGGTCCTGGTAACTGGTGTAGCCGTCCTAGTGACTGGTGTGACCGATCACAAGAAATACCATGGAAATATGGAACCAATCCTGGTAACTGATGAAACCGGTCCTAGTAACTTTTGTGACCGATCACAAGTATTTCCATATTAAGGTATAATAAGTCCTAGTGATTGGTAGAACCAATTGAACCCATGTATGTGATTTGATATTTGATCAATCACATAGTTATCTTGGAATACAGGTCAACCAATTCTAAACTTGTTTGGAAGTGTGGTATAACCGATTCCAAGAATATAAATCCATGTAAATATGAATAAGGATTTACAGTGAAGAGATGTCAACATACTTTGAACAAGTACAGTAACTGTTATCATTTATTGTCTAAAGATATTCCTTAGTACTCAAGGAGATCCTGTGCCGAAATAAATTGAGAATATTTTAATTAAGGTTTTTGGTTTTATATGCTTTAATTACCAGCAATTAAATGCATATCTCTAGAGAATAAAAATTAGTAATGTGCATTTACTAATTGGAGATTTTCTATTGAGAGATTTCAGAAATATTGGACAAGCATTTATTGGAATTTGGAAGACCGAATTTTACCATTCATTGCAAATCTTGAGAATATTTTTGGTTTTAGAAATTCCTTGATATCCAAACATCCTTGGTCTATAAATACCTAAGTTTTCATTTCTAGAAAACTATCCTAAGAGCCAGGCAAACTTCATTTCTTGTTCTTTCTGGTGGAGCCGTCTATTCGGAGAGGAAAGTATCCAAATTAGGTGAAATCTCTTACAACTGCTCGTTTAAAGACTTATGTGGGATCAAGAAGCTCTACGAGTACCGTTGGTGGGAAACTAGATAATAGTAGTGTTATTAGTTTTCGATTGATTTGATTGACTAACAGTTGTTGAAACTTTGATTTCACCTAGTTTGTTTATTCTTAAGAATCTTCTCTTTTGATATAAGATTCACTCGAAATAGATCGAAGTATCGACGGGATATTTAGAACTGTTTGTAGATTTAAAGACAACTTGTGATAATCCATTGTTAACAGACACCATCTATGTATGATTGATCATAAGAGATTCAAGTGGTGTTGTGCAGGTTACTATTGAAGATTACAGAAGATTTGAAGATGAAGAAGATTCCTTATTGGTTCTCATATCTTTATGTGTGCACAAACCCTGATTGGTTGGGATCCAACTAGAATCAGATTTATTCGATTGATTAGTTGCGTAATATCGGCATCACTTTATAGTTTCTCGTTGACACCTATACTGATTGATTGGGAATCTAAACTTAACTACTTTTGTAGTTATTGGATAGATTGATCTAACCAGGAAAAGGAGTTTATTAGATTAAACGGAAGAGCCTTTGCATATGACTTATATATCTTTATCTTGAAAGAATCAATAGAGTTGTTACCAAACAGATTCATTGTTCCTTTTCTGTTTGGAATACGATCCAAGGGAATTGTACCAGTGCGTGACCTTCGAAGTCGGAATGAAAATGAGGGGATTTAACAACCACACCCAACAATTCGTTTGGAAATCTGAGAGGACTTACTCCAATACACTTTCTAGAAAATCAACTAGACAATAAGACTCAATCTAGAGAAAAGTGTATAAAAGAGTATAAATATCTCTAACTCTTAATTCAATCCGCAATCAACAAATAAAAAATTTTGAGCCAAAGACCAATGTTCAAGGATCAATCAATCTCAATCAACAACCAAAGGTTGGATTTCCTAATTGATCGATACAACGCACAACCTGTGATATTTCAATTATATAAAAAAATATAATGCGGAAAAGAAATAAGACAGGCACCAACATTTTGTTAACGAGGAAACTTCAAATGCAGAAAAACCCGGGGACCTAGTCCAGTTTGAACACCATACTGTATTAAGCCGCTACAGACACTAGCCTACTACCAATGAACTTAGGACTAGACTGTAGTTGAACCCTAATCAACCTCACATTGATTCAAGGTACAGTTGCGCTCCTTACATATCTGATTCCAGCAGGATACTACGCACTTGATTCCCTTAGATGATCTCACCCACAACAAAGAGTTGCTACAACCAAAGTCGAAGACTTGATAAACAAATATGTCTCACACAGAAAAGTCTATAGGATTAAATAAATCTGTCTCCCACAAAAATACCCAAGAGTTTTTGTTTCGTCTTTTGATAAATCAAGGTAAATCGGGACCAATTGATAAACCAGACTTATATTCCCGAAGAACAGCTCAGTATTATCAATCACCTCACAATAATCTAAATCATATGATGGCGAAACTAGATATTGTGGAATCACAAACGATGAGACGAAGATGTTTGTGACTTCTTTTATATCTTGCCTATCGGAGAAATCAATCTCAAGCCAATATTATGATTATACTTAGTACGAAAGAAACAACAAGATCAGATCACACAATTACAAGAAAGTAGTATCGGTCTGGCTCCACAATCCCAATGAAGTTTTTCAAGTCGTTAACCTACAAGGTTTAGGAAAACCTAAGGTTAATGGAGAATCGATTCTAGTTTATGCAACTAGTAATACACAGGAGCTGTGGGGATTAGGTTCCCAGTTGCTAGAGTTCTCCTTTATATAGTTTTCAAATTGGGGTTTGTAATCCAAGTTACCTTGGTAACAAAGCATTCATTATTCACCGTTAGATGAAAAACTTGATTCAACCAATCTAATATCTTTCAACCGTTAAATCGAACTTAGATTGTTACACACAAATGAAATGTACCCTCATTTAGGTTTATGAACCGTACCCAAACCTGCACACCATGTTGGCTCAACAATGGTCAACCGAAGTTAGCCATACGATAACTCTCATATCAACCATATTCATCTTAACCATAACTAGTTCAAATGAAAGAGTCGTTCAATCGATATATTCTCATAGAAGTATACAAGAACACAATCGAAACAAAATAGGTTTGATTCACTTGTATCAATTCATGAACATTATAGCCACGGTTTGCAAAGATTGCATTCCTTATTATATAAATGTTTAAGTTCATGTGCACAACCGATTTTAGAAAGTAACCCACTCAAGTACGCAAACGGGTATGCATAGTTGAGTAGCCGGACTTGAGTTTGGTCACGCCAGTGTGCGTATGGGTGCGTATACTACTTAAACTTCCAAACTCCAACAGATTTTCACGGACGTGAACTTTCCGCCGGTATGCGTACAGGTACGCATACTTGCCCAGACATCAGCAACCACCAGTATGCGTACGGGTACGCATACTTCATGCTCCCGGTTTTGGACTTGCAAAATAATGTGATTAACACATTATGTTTATATCCAAACATGGTTACATGATTCTAAACTCTTTATTTCAATGATTGAAACTTTCTTAGAGGATGTTATATAGTTGTTATTCACAAACTATTTTTCATCAAAGCAATTTTCAAGTTATTGAAATTATCATAATGAAATATTCCAAGATTTCACCAAACAATTGTATCACACAAACCATGTGGGGTGTTACTCGGAAATTTTCATATGATCTTATTCGGACTTCCGTCACGAATGTAAGATGAATTTGGCCGGAGCGAAAGCTTGCCAACACATATTCCGAGAAATATATAAGAGAGTTAAACTCAGCTCGAAATCTCAAATGTGTATAATAGAAAATTATATCGTAACACGACTTATGTCTCAATATAGGAGATAGAGTATAAATATACTTTCCAAGTGATAGATAAGTTTCAGTCTTCACATATCTTTCATCGATGAAGTTCCACAAGCTCCCCTTAGTAGTTCTTCGTCTTCAAATGATGAATGCCGTGAAGTCTAAAGCTCAACTAAACAATCTATGTCCTAGTCCGAGACATCTAAATAGGCTAGAAATCAAGACTTATAGTTTTGATCACTAACATTGAAAAACATGCTTGAGATAGCAACGCATGCGAGTTTGACCGAGCAATGCTCTAACAATCTCCCCATTTGTCAATTTTAGTGACCAAACTATCAATACATATGGATTACAAAATAAATAAAAACTTTATAGCTTCTCATCCAAATGCTTGATCTCCTTGGCATCTTCAACACGACTCGAAAACTTCGTAACTTCCAAGTACTCCATGATTCTAAATGTGTTCAACTCAGCATCATAGTTGTTGAAGATCCATAGAGATAACAATGAGAAAACAAGTGCTCTCAATCATTGTTATACAGTGTCATAATATTATTACACAACATCAAAGTTCAATTGTATCACAACTTTGACAACAATACTATGGTGATATGTATCACTCCTCTTTAGTCAATAGATCATCTCAATATGAAAACCATCCCTCCTGACATAATGATCCGTAAACCATATGCATTTGTAGTACGAAACTACACATTAATTCTCCCCCTTTTTGTCAATAAAAATTGGCAAAGGTACGAAAACTAGTGGGATCCTCATGAAATTTCCATAGAGATTCTTCATGACCAAAAGAGAAAAACATACCAATAAATTTTGATGCAATCATAAAGCCGAATCTAAATGCATTCATCAAGGAGTTTACAAAGATACAAGATAACCCCTATAATATTCCATAGCCGCACTCCCCACAAATATATCGCGACTAAGCACAAGTTCAAAAACGAACTCTCCTCCATAAAATGTCATTCCCGAGAGAACTACAAAGGCGACCTTGCTTTTACAAGAAAAGAAGGATTTTTTTGGATATAACCAAATCGCATGAAAACATGAATTTGTATCCAAAAATCTCAATTGAATCAACCACAAAGATGATCAATTCAATTGTACATGCTCGACATAAGAAAACTTACGGAGCAACACAGTAAATACACAAAGATATGGATCTTGGGAATATCAATACTGCTGAGAATTCACTCTATTTTCCATCACTATTCGCACAATGACATATAATTGACAATTCTTGTAAACAAAAGTTCATCCTTTCTTCCATCAATATTTGCATAATGACATAAAAGGCTTAACTTTTGTTTGTCAAAAGTTCATTCTATCTTTTATCAATACTTTCATACTGACATATAACAGAGATAACTTTTGAATAAGTATGGGACAGTCAAGGTTCACGGACGTAAACAACATATCCCATAAAAAATTGCAATATATAAAACCATAAAGATTAAAATTGAAAATATCATCTTCCGAATAACTTAGAATTTAAACAAATAAAACATTGAATATGAAAATGTTAGGAACTAGCTATGTGTAATCACAATGATAGCTATTCCAAACCCTAGTAATCCTTCCAAACAGAAACAAGAATAAAAATTCCCGTAATAAGTTTCCTAGACAAAAACAAAAGCAATAATCAAAACTCTAAGAACCAAACAGAATTACAAGCACTAATCAGAGTTCAGGTACGGAAGCTTCACTGGTTCTAAGACCTTCAAGCTTGTGACAGACAGAGTTAACAACATCTTCAATCATGGCATTGAGACGATCATTAAGTCATGTCTTCATCAGATAAAGTTCGGTGTTGACCTTTATCAACTCAGTTCTTAACCCATCTAGCTCTTTTAAGTGCTAACGAGCAACTTCTTTGCATCGTTAAACTGATCGATAAAGTTCTGAACCACTTCATTAGAAATCTCTTCATCATCCTCAAAATATGAGAATTTGTCAGGAGATTGAGGGGATGTGTCATCAACTTCCACTAGAGTCTCTTTCTCCTTTTATTTGAGATCAAAACCCTTATCAAGAAATCCTCTTGGAAAATTACAAAATCCAGATGGTGAAGCCATTCTTGATGAAGACGCGGCCAGAGTATGCGTACTTTTCAAAAAAAAGTTTGGTATTTAAAGTGTTTCACAGGAACTCGGAAATAGGGTTTCCAAAGTCGGTTATAGACAAGTAACAGGGAACGAGCGTAACCTTGGCCCATTAATCAAAGAAGACTTAAAAATAGAAAGACTCAATTAAGAAGACAGATTAATGAAAGTGTTTGTCTATGTGATAAGTTTCGCAGATCCCAACTCAATAAAAAATTTTCATTCTCAAATGGAAGAGATATTTAGAGCATAAGAGTGGCCACTTTGACACAACAAATCTTCAAGAGGAAATTAATCAACAAGAAGTCAAAAATAACACAAATATTTATGCACATATGTTTCCGATTAATCAGCTAAGAACGATAAGAAAATAGCATAGATTAATCGCAGACATCATGCCATCAAGTATACCTGAATACATCTCACTCTACCAAGATTTTTTTTTGAGAGTGATGTTTCAACCTTGTGATCAATTAGCACAAGTATGAGCTTTGAGCTCATTAAATGAACATTGTCTATGGTTAGACTTATTACTCTTGATCTTTGAAGAAAAACCATTATGATGTGAAAAGTTATCATAAAATTTGCTATCATCGAAGTATGACGCATAGTATGTGAAGGATTTAGACCAGAGGGATTTGACAGCCTGTTGATGATTTCTTTACAATCTTCTGTTATCATTTTTAAGTTGTCTTCCAGTTATATCTTTTTGCTTCCTTCTTCTGGTGCCTTTTTTACATCATTATCTCCCTTTTTGATTGAAGAAGACCCATGATTTCTTCTTGAACGAAATGGTTTAGGGAGACTGTTTTGCTTTTGAACATTTGGAGAGCACATTGAACTGACATTCCTGGTAAGATACACAGGGAAAGTACTAAAATCAATTGGTTTAGACATACGAATGTTAGTTACACCTTTGAGAATTTAATCTAAGGTGTGTTGAAGACGAACCATAGAGTTGTCATTCAACCTAGAGTTCCCCTTTTGTTCAATATGTCCTTTCGAATCACAAAAAAGACACATCTTTTGATCACCATAGTGATTAGAGAGAACATTATCAATACCTCCATTGGGAGACTTCTTCCTTCCATGTGACGTGGATATTTCTTGATTAGAGGAAGAAAAGGCAAAATTATTTCCACCAAGAAGGGATTTCTGTTTTGCTTCAGAAACTGAAACTTTTACAGTTTTATCAGAAGTAGTTGGTATTGTGGACTCTTTGGAACATTCCTGAACTTAGAGGTTACTCAAAAGATGTTCAATTTCCAAAGCATCCTTTTTGAGGTTTTCTTCAGTGACTGAAGTGTTATCCTCTCGAAGAACCTTTAGAAGAGAGTCATGCTTATTAGCCATACCAACAAGAGCATTGACTTTGTGTTTCAACCGATTGACATCATCAGCCTGGATCCTAAAGAGTTTTGGAATCGTTGAACTCTCTTTGGTTGTATTCCTTTCAACTTCTGAGTTAGACATGTCAGTAAGGTAGTCAGGGAAACACTTGTCAATGTACTTCTGTTTCATTGGAACACTGGGTTCATCTATATTCGAGATTGATAGATCTTTCTCTTTAATAGACTTCATAGAGCAGAACTTTTATTTCTCGAGATGCGTTTATCATAGATAATATCGTCCATCCTCAGATCCCTACAAACACAGACTTATAAGGTCTTTAACGTGTTTGCGTGCTCTTATACTAATTGAAAATGCGGAGGTCTAACGACAACACCCAACAATTCGTTTGGAAATCTGAGAGGACTTACTCCAATACACTTTCTAGAGAATCAACTAGATAGTCAGACTCAATCTAGAGAAAAATATATAGAAGAGTATTAATATCTCTAACTCTTAATTCAATCCGCAATCAGCAAATAGAAATCTGCGAGCCCGATTAAATATAAGAGGAGTAAACTTGAACGGTACCAAATACCAATGATCAAGGATCAATAAACAACCAAAGGTTGGATTTCCTAATTGATCGATACAATGCACAACCTGTGATGTTTCAATTACATAACAAAATATAATGCGGAAAAGAAATAACACAGACACCAGAATTTTGTTAACGAGGAAACCGCAAATGCAGAAAATCCCCGGGACCTAGTTCAGTTTGAAAACCACATTGTATTAAGACGCTACAGACACTAGACTACTACCAATGAACTTCGGACTGGACTGTAGTTGAACGCTAATCAATCTCACACTGATTCAAGGTACAGTTGCGCTACTTACTTCTCTGATCCCAGCAGGATACTACGCACTTCATTCCCTTAGCTGATCTCACCCACAACTAAGAGTTGCTACGCCCCAAAGTCGAAGACTTGATAAACAAATCTGTCTCACACAGAAAAGTCTATAGGATTGAACAAATCTGTCTCCCACAGAAACACCCAAAAGTTTTTGTTCTGTCTTTTGATAAATCAAGGTGAACAGGAACCAATTGATAAACCAGACTTATATTCCCGAAGAACAGCTGAGTATTATCAATCACCTCACAATAATCTAAATCGTATGATGGCGAAACTACATATTGTGGAATCACAAACGATGAGACGAAGATGTTTGTGATCACGTTTTATCTTGCCTATCAGAGAAATTAATCTCGAGCAAATCTTAGAGAAGATAGTACTAAACAACAGAATCGGGCAAGATCAGAACACGCAACTACAAGAGAAATAGTTGGTACTGGCTTCAAAATCCCAATGAAGTCTTTCAAGTCGTTAACCTACAAGGTTTAGGAAAACTTAAGGTTAAAGGAGAATCGACTCTAGTTTATGCAACTAGTAACACACAGGAGGTGTGGGGATTAGGTTTCCCAGTTGCTAGAGTTCTCCTTTATATAGTTTTCAAATTATGGTTTGCAATCCAAGTTACCTTGATACAAAGCATTCATTATTCGACGTTATATGAAAAACCTGATTCAACCAAGCTAATATCTTTCAACCGTTAGATCGAACTTAGCTTGTTACACACAAATCAAATGTACCCTCATTTAGGTTTATAAACCGTACCCAAACTTGTACACCATGTTGTCAAAACAATGGTCAACCGAAGTTAGCCATATGATAACTCTCATATCAACCATATTCATCTTACCATAACTAGTTCAAATGACTCAAGTGAAACTAATTGAAGAGTCGTTCAATTGCTGTATTCTCATAGAAGTATACAAGAACATAATCGAAACAAAATCGGATTGATTCACTCGAATCAATTCATAAACATTATAGCCACGATTTGCAAAGATTGCATTCCTTATTATATAAATGTTTAAGTTCATGTACACAACCGATTTTAGAAAGTAACCCACTCAAGTACGCAAACGGGTACGCATACTTGAGTAGCCGGACTTGAGTTTGGTCACGCCAGTGTGCGTATGGGTGCGCATACTACTTAAACTTCCAAACTCCAGCAGATTTTCACGGACGTGAACTTTCCGCCGGTATGCGTACAGGTACGCATACTTGCCCAGACATCAGCAACCACCAGTATGCGTACGGGTACGCATACTTCATGCTCCCGGTTTTGGACTTGCAAAATAATGTGATTAACACACTATGTTTATATCCAAACATGGTTACATGATTCTAAACTCTTTATTTCAATGATTGAAACTTTCTTAGAGGATGTTATATAATAGTTATTCACAAACTATTTTTCATCAAAGCAATTTTCAAGTTATTGAAATTATCATAATGAAACATTCCAACTTCACCAAACGATTTTATCACTCAAACCATGTGGGATGTTACTCGGAAATTTTCATATGATCTTATTTGGACTTTTGTCACGAATATAAGATGAATTTGGCCGAAGCGAAAGCTTGCCAACACATATTCCGAGAAATATATAAGAAAGTTAAACTCAGCTCGAAATCTCAAATGTGTATAATAGAAAACTATATCGTAACACGACTTATGTCTCAATATAGGAGATAGAGTAGAAATAAAATTTCCAAGTGATAGATAAGTTTCGGTCTTCACATACCTTTTGTCGATGAAGTTCCACAAGCTCCCCTTAGTAGTTCTTCGTCTTCAAATGATGAACGCCGTGAAGTCTAAAGCTCAACTACACAATCTATGTCCTAGTCATGAGACATCTAAATAGGCTAGAAATCAATACTTATAGTTTTGATCACTAACATTGACAAACATGCTTGAGATAGCAATGCATGCGAGTTCGACCGAGCAATGCTCTAACACGGAGCGCAGGGATACTGAGGAAACTAAGTAAACTAGGAGTAGTTGCTTGGTCTCAACTATACGAAGTTGGTTTAGATTTTATATAGCGGCTTAATTCTGAGAGTATTCAATTATGGACTACGTCCCGGGTTTTTTTTTGCATTTGCAGTTTCCTCGTTTAAAAAAATCTTGCTGTGTCTTTTACTTTGTTTTACGCATTGTAATTGTTTATTATAGTAAAGTAAAATACACAAAAGTTAACTCTGCATTACTTGATAGTGATCCTATAGAGTTTGGTTAAGTCCGAACCTATTATCAAGTAACATACTTCGTTGTCGTATTATCTCGATCTTGTATCCATAGGCAATCACACAAGTTATCTTGTTGTTGTATTATCTCGATCTTGTAATACCATAATTGTAGTACTCCTGATCCAGCAATCAGATGAGTATTGAGACTCAGTCTCTCGTCGAAAGCATGAAAGCTCGTGCTGCAGAAATCTCTAACTGAGAATCCTATCTCTCGGAGCACCTGTAGATGTGCAGTCTCTCAGTTGAGGCAACGACATATCTCAAAAATACTGAGTCACTTCAGTAATTACTCCTATATAGAATCGAAAGATTGGACGGCTCCTAGACAGCTTGCCTGCTAGTATAAAGCAATAACGTCTTCAAGATGCAACAAGGTTTTCCCTGACTATATAAAAGAGATATGACGTTTCAACAATATCATATTTATCAATTCTCAGATAATTAATGCTCCTAGACAGCATGCCTGCTAGTATAGAGCCATCAATTAATTATCTCTAATCGTTAACTGAATATTCAGCAATATTCTACGATTCTTCGTAATATTTCGTCACTTCAATTCATGGTTCTTCCCAGTAGAATTCCATGGGTTAGTGATAAATATTCAACGTACGGGCATCTGAGCAGCTCTCGAGTAAGCCCCGACCAAAATGGTGCAAGTGTACTCAGCAATAATGCACAAACGAGCACCTGAATGCACAAACGAGCATTCCAAAACACGAAGGAACGATGAACCTATGCAAAATAGGAAGAAAATAATAAATAATAAAATATTACTCGAGATGCTGGGAGACTGGGCCTATCGGCCGACAGGTCATGTCGTGGCCAGTCCCACGCCCAATTTTATATTTTATCATATTTTTATATTTTCCCTAATCTCATGAAAATCCCTTCATTTGAGCAAATCTCCTTCGTCTCAAGGAAACTCCCCAGTCTCATGGTGTTTCCTCATATCAAAGAAATAATAATAAATTAGGAAAGATGTCGTGGGACCGGACTCACTAGCCGTCCGACCATGCCCTAGCCATGGCCGGTCTCACACCTCATGTCTCCTTATTATTTTATTATTATTTCCCTCATCCCATGAAAATTCCTTGAATTCATGAAATTTCCCTCAACTCATGAAAATAATGTAAAATTAGGGAAACTCGTGGGACCGGGCCCTAGCCGGCCGGTCATGCCCTAGTCGGTCCCACACGCCCCTTTTTTTTTTTATTAATATTTTTTATGTTTCCCTCATCTCATGGAAACTCCCTGATTTCAACAAATTCCTTGGTTTCAACAAACCTCTTGATTTTATGATATTTCCCTATAATCATGAAAAATATAATAAAATTGGGAAAAGTGCCTTGGGACGGGATCTTTGGCCGGCCGGCCATGCCTTGGCCATAGCCGGTCCCCCACTTCATGACTCCCTATTTTATTATTATTATTTCCATAATCTCATGGAAATTCCTTAACTTCATGTAATTCCCCAGTTTCATGATATTTCCCTCACATCAGGGAAAATGCATAAAATTGGGAAAGGTGATGCGGGACCGAGCTTGCTAGCTGGACAGTCATTCCCTAGCGGAGGCCGGTCCCACACCTTGCAAATATCCTATTTTATTAATTATTTTTTATCATCTCATGAAGATTCCCCAGTTTCAGCAAAACCCTGAATCCTTCATATTTTCTCAAAATGTTGCTCAAACGCGCATCGGAAAATATCAAAATTCTCAGGACTGAGACACGAACATTATGGTGACGCAGGCATGTCTCCTTGACCGACCAAGGCTGGCCCTAAGGTTTGCAAATAGCCGGTCCCACATGTTTTAATAATTTTGACCTAATTTGCTCAATTACTCATATTGGGTCCAAACTCTTCTCAAACAACTGGGAGTTTGCTCAGACGACTGTCAACTGGTCCCACAAACACCAAGGGCCGGTCTCATACCCTCTTGGTCGACCTCTCATCTCTCTATAATTAGGTTTTATTACCTAACGCTCACACTAGCATTATTTTAAAAAAATGATAAAACCAACATTTAATCATCTTTTCACCAACTGATCTTCAGAAGACTTTGGTATTTTTGCTCACTTGAGCATCTGGCTGTTACATGGTCGACTCATCATCCCATGTAGACGGTCCTTCCTTCACTACATGGATTGGTTTTCAATAAATCATCAATTTATCAGCAATTGATCAAAATTAGGGTTTTGAATCCAGAGCTCTGCAAAAACGTAATTCTGAGTAGATTCAAATACTAATAATTTTCCGTTGATCCCATGATCAACACTTTCATTATTATTATACTCGGCCTAGCAGTCAATATCTCAAATTCATGTTTTGTTTGGTCCTGCCACCAACAATTCATCAGACGAGCAACAATCGCTCAGATGAGCAATATTTGCTCAGACTAGCAATATTTGCTCAGACTAAGGAATATTGGTTCAACTATCAATATTTAACGATTCAGCAACACAGTTTGCTCAGGTTATCAACATTTATTCAGAAATGATACTTGTGTCTCAACGGACATGTTCAATTCATGAGTCTCAGAATATTTTTAAATCACGTTCGACTCAGCAATACAAGGACTCATCGTCCCATGAAGTCATCAACTGACTCCACAACCACGAGATGTCAATCGTGTCACATGGGGGATATTAACTAGGGTTTTGGTCCGGCGGTCTAAGGCACGTGTGTTCATGCATACGATGAGAATGTGAGAAAGTTGTGCAATCAGTTGGAGGAGTTAGCAAAAAAGTGGATGGAAAATCAACCAAGTCTCCGCACGATGAGCAACTGGTTTTCACACGATTTCCCACTTCCCCACTCTTTGTCTCCAGCAACTGTCACACTTCATGGGATCAAGGTGTTTACAATTCAGCAATATAAAAAGGCCTCTGAATCCTGATTTAGACAAGAATTTCTCGACAAGTTCATACAGAAAATATTTCGTCTACACGAACTCATCGTCTGAGAAATCACTCTCAACTGAGTAAATTCGATCATTCAAAACGTTCTTACGCAGAAAACACAACACACCTACAATTTCGATCACCATTGATCTCACACATTTCTCAGCTTCCCTCCTACAGATCGACCCATCCTCTCTTGTGACCGAATTGACTCTGGAACGACCATTGTCTTGGTTTAGGACGGAGTCCTACAGATTGATCTCTCGAACTTAAAGAAATCCCTTCTTGCAGTGCATATGTGTGAGGTTGGGTATTTGATCGGTTCAAGGAGTCTCCTACGCACGGTCATCTCCTCGATTCCCTAAAAACCAGCAAATCGTTTTCCCCCATATACATGTATTTTCTTGATCCCGTATCCGTAGATAATCACACGAACTGTGAATCGATTAGTTATATTGTCTCGAATATGTCCATAGACGATCACTTTCGGTAGAGAATTTATAGGTTTAAACAAAAAGATTATGGTGTATTTGGGTACCCTTGTCTTTTCATATTTTGTTATGTTAATCTCAAGTCAAGTTTTCATCTAACAGTGAATATCGATTTCTTGATTCCAAAGATACTTTAGCTTAAATCTAAAGAAACCTTGATCTTGAAAGTATATATAAGGTGAACCTCAAGTGACTGGGATCTTTGAATCCCTGACACTATTCTTATGTGTCCTAGGTGTAAACTAGATTCGTCCTCTCCTTTAAACCTTTTTAGGTTTAGCAACTAAAAAGACTTCACCTAGGGATTCGTGAAGCCAGGTCCAATTATATTTTTCTTAATTCCTGGAAGCATTAGGCATGAACACAACCATGTCATCCGTCTGAAGGAATTCTCGAAATCCCTGACATGCCGAGGATACACGTGGTACAACAACATTGCACCTAGGAGCATCACTGGCTGGGGTAAATAGTTAATTCTTCCTACCGAAAATACTTCTTCGTCTTAGAGAAGATTACTCTCTGACTTAGATAGAATATCTCAGAAGAGCAATGAATATCTGAACGATTATGTGAAGAGATTCAGAATCCAAGCTTTGGATTTTCATGACCCGAATGTTACTGACCAACGACTGGTGGACAGGTACATCAACGGAATGATCTCGGTCTACAGAGCCTTGCTAGAAAATCTCTAGTTCTAGACTTTTTCAGAGCTTTATGAAGCATCCAGACGATCAGCGACTACTGCACCTGCTTTTACTGGAAAGAGCAAAGTATGCAAGGTCGAGAAACCTCGAAGCAGCCGACGCCCAGTCAACAAGCAGTACAATCTCCAACCTTCCATGAATGTTGCTGAAGGAAGCAAGAGAAAAGACGGAGTGCGGCCACATAAGAACGCTTCTCCAACATCCCAAGCTCCTCCGAAAGTGCAAAGAAAAGATAACTAATCCTGAAATGCACAAACCTCGACCCGGCATCAACGAACGGGGAAATGGTCTGACATACTCAAACTTCTCTCTTCTCATGAAGGAGTGATCAAGTTAGCAGAAGTCTGGGTTCAAGATGGTGCAATCAAACAAGATGGTGCAATCAAATTATCGTTCATTAGGAGAGAGCCAACTGAAGAAGAAATGGAGAATCTTAGGTACTGTCTCCTTCATAAGTTCATCGATCATCCGACAAGCAATAACAATATTTTGAAGCACATTTTCAAAGAGAAGGTTGATCCACAATAGCTTCAACTGGGGACTGAAGGAGTACACAAGAATCCTCTCCCAATCATAACCTTTACACTCTCTGAACAACCTATCAAAGAGGCAGTTCAATCCTTGGTCGAACGTGAATTACTTTATCTGTCTAAGGCACAAAGGAGAGTCATGTTCACAACACTGAACCACACCGTGTCAAGAAGTCCATTCCGTAAATACTTCTTGAGCCTCCAGCCACATACCAAGAGATGTACGACTGGGGACTGCTTACGACAGTCAATCTCAATCTCATAAGAAACGAATTTGGAAGAACGTTGATCGATACTGGCACCGCCATCAATAACATTCCACTGAAAATCATCGGATCCACAAGAATCACTCGAAAAGAAGCTACTCATGCTCCCATCTCAATCATATACCTTGAAGGAATGCTCGGAAATACGTATGGCCACATTACTCTCAAAGTGAACATAAGTTCAACCTGGACAGAAACCAAGTTTCACATGATCAGGAAGATCCAGGATATGACATTTCCTTCAGAAGGGCGTGGATCCATGCTGAAAAGATGGGTACTTACAAAGCACCTTTGGTGACACATCTCTCCAACGAAGAAAGTTCTGATCCAGAAGATTTAGCGGACGTTCCATCATCAGAGCACTTGGAGAAATTTCGAACTTTGACGAGGTTGAAGCAAGAACCTGCAAAAGATACATAGACATTCATCAAGATGTTCCACACTAAGGAAAGTCTCATTCCATGTATATCTAATTTATTTCCTCACATGCTATCCTAGCATGGGGACTCAATTCTTCTAGCAACTCCGCAAGACGTTATGAATGGTAGCTTCACCGCATTAGCATTTTAATAAGTGGTTGAATCTGACGCTTCTCTAAATCAAGCACTGAAACATTCATTACTAAGATGATGTCCAAACATGGCAAAGAACACTTTGGGCGTTTTCCTGCAAGTCCATGTGTTCCACAAAATCAGAAAGCTCCGATGTCTGCACAAGTGTCGAATCCAACTACTGCAACGAAAGGGATGTTGAATCAACAGAAGATACTCCAAGGCCGAGATGATCAAACCCCTAAGACATTCGACGCTTAAGGAATGTACGCTTCAAAATTCAAGCATCTCAGAAGCCTTCAAATTGTACTCCCAATCAAAGAGTACAACTTCGATAATGGCGCATCTGGCTTCAGCACAAATATCTCGACGATGACACACTGATTCAACAATAGCACGATCAAAGTACAACTGAAATACAATCGATAATTCTTCGTTATCCCATGATAAGACTTCTGAAGCAGATGCAACATCATTCATCCATCGATGGCACAAACTCCTTCAACATACACCGGGGACTTGATCTTATTGGAGAAATCAATTCTATTTCAATAATTGTTATCCACATAACAAGTTATTGTGAGCTTACGGGATTCCATGAAACTTCATCAATGGGTCTCTCTACATCGCAAGCCCCTGCACGATTGAGGAACTTCCTCTCTTCACCGATCACATCCAGAATGGAAACTGCCGCTGCTATCTACCGCAACAACATCGATTCCATGACAAGGCACTTCACAGTAAAGGTTCAAGATAATTTAGGTTAAACCATACACCCTCATCTTAGGGATGCTCAACTCATCAATTAGTTCGTGAATGTAATGGCTCACTGGATGAAGGAGTAAAGACTATGTCGATAATCATGGATCTAGCCTTTTCGGTCTTTGGAGCAACTCCGACCATAGTATCGGCATCAACAATCATTTCTGGAGGAATTATATTCATGGTCTCGGCATCAACAAGAATTTCTGGAGAAAATTCAATTGTGATCTCAGCACCAATAACAGTCTCAGGCACAACATCCGGCTTCGTCAACTATCCATTCTCCAAAGTGTTACTCGATGGATCAGACTTCTCCAAGCACTAATGATTCATATCAAGATGTGTATACATGAAATATGTTCACATTAAAGTCTTTCTGAAGCTTGCACAACAGGCGGGCACAATCCCAAGTCTTCTAAAAGAAGTTCTCATCACCTCTACAAATGAGATACAACATACTTCAGCCCATGGGTTTAAAAAAACGTACCAATGAGTGAGGAATGAGACAATACTTCCTCAACAAAAAATGTTCGTGTATGTCTCTTCTACAACATACCAAAGGGGTGCATCAATAGGACATACGAGCTGAAAGATATGACATTTACCGTCAGATCTACGAAATCTGAAAAATTTGTACGGGATTATAAATTACAAATGTGCACGCTTCGTTGGCTGACCTCTACAACTCCAAATTGAGTGATCCTTTTCTCATGTGATAACTCAGTCTCTTAGCTTCAAAGGTTGGGGTCAAGCATCGAATTCCGACGTCCTATGAGGGTCCTACAGTTCCAGAGCATACAACATGCAGGAAGCAATTCTTGGACGGGATTCATAACTTCCACAGTCGATCGGTGTCCACCAGGTCTTTCCATCAAGTCCTTCATAAAGGTACCTCCAACTTCGACCACCTAGGTCTTTGCATCAATTTTTCTACCCGGGTCCTCTATCTAGGTCTTTCCGGAAGAATGGAAAACGAAAGGGAGAGATTTAACAAAATATTGGGGACTGATGGTCCGCTGATCATGATGATCAGTTTCACAGTCCAAGACCCATGGCACCAGACTCTCATGTGCTAATCATTCATCATAAAAGGAATTCTACGACCAGGACATGCGATCATGGTCATTACATCATCCCCTCTTGAGAGCAACCTCAGTTATGGTCTTGTGACCAGGGTTTCAGAAGTGATGTTTCTACGGCTGATAGAAGCAAGATGGCACTGCAAGCACCATGCTCATGTATCAATCAGGGGTTCCTGATCTCAAATGAATCAATAACATTAAAATCCTTCACCAACCATTCAAGACACAAGCGAATGGTCTAAAGGCACAACAGGAGTGTTTTACAACAATCTTGTCTAAGATGATTTTACACTGTCCCGCACAAAGAAGCAAGCTGGGAGAAATTAGTGAAGAATCTAGGGATGGGTCATATACCATTCTCTTCGTATTGATGTTCTCTACAACATATCCAATATTCACAGAAATTGGAGAAACGAGAAAAAAGATGTGGCCAAAACTTTGGACTACATGACAGCTGAATTTTTTTTGAAAACCTCCTGGAAGTTTACTGTTTCGTCAATTTAGACCCTTAAACGTACTCAAAATCCGAAAATCTTTTTTGTTAAAGCTTGGAAATTTTCTGAGGATGAAGAAACATGGGTAGATCACGAAAATCCGAAAGATGATTCTACAACATTTTCAATGAAGACCTGACTTCTGAATATTCTGATGACGAATTACAACGAAATTCTTCATTCATCTACATCTGAATCAGAAGCTACGCCTTCCGCGCGAGATCAGACTTCATCTTCAGCCGCTAGTATCATTTGCTGAAGTCGACGACGTTTTGCTGATAAGCTGCAAGCCTTTCATCTTCAGCTTTCCTTTTCAGTAATAACTCATCTCGTCCATGCTTCTCTTCTGCATCCGCTAAGGCTAAGAAATCGTTGATTCCACCACGGACGACTCCCAGATGATCGAGAGACATACAATGCATCAGCTTTCCAGCGTCTCTGAAAGGTTGATTCACCTCGGCATGAACATCTGCAGAAGTCTTCATCTTTGACTTGATATTTCTGGAGCGGTCCCGGGAAGGGCCAGAAGAGTGGTTGTAACTAGAAGTTACCACTATCTGAGGAGAAATACATGGAGTCATGGAGTCATGTATATACCAATAACAAACGCATAACAAAATAGTAACAATCCAACTCTTACCAATTTACAATTTCACTAGTTGTTGTGATTATAACGTCAGAATTTCGAAAACTTGCTCATTCCCTCAAATCTGCAAAGACGAGCAAAATTCATTATCCAAAATCATGACTTGATTTTCATAAAACCGTGAACAACCCACGTGAATTTTAACATCCACTGGTTTTTCAAAAACTAGACAGACGTCCATTCTAAAATTGTGAAAACTCACATGAAGACATTATTTCACCATGTATAATGGTCTACTTTCAACAGTTGTTCAAAATCAAAACATGATTTTACAAAATATATAAATATTTAACGTCAAACTCACGTAAATTTGAAAAATATATCTATATATTTTTGATCCCTCGCATGAGCATCTGACTTTGAAGCGAGAGTATATTTTCAAAGATTTCTGAAAGCTCGAAGATAAAAAAAAAAAAAAAATCATGAAAGCTCATAAACAAATTTTTTTTACTAACAGACGCACGTCTATTAAAAAAAAACTTTTCTCTCGTACGAGCATACACCTTTGAAACGAGAGTTTATTCCACTTTGTGAATCTCACATATTTAAAAAATAATAAAAATAAAATTTTGGTTTTTGTGAAAGCTCATAGACAAAATTTTATATCATCAGACTGAGGTCTATTTTGTTTGTTCCTTAAACTAACAAACGAATGAGCGTCTGTTCATAAAACAAGGATTTCTTTTCTTGGGACCCGGACCCATGAATCCTAAATCAACCACGGTTTGATCACCAAATCAGCAGTGCTACACCATTTTGCGCTCGATGCTCTATCATGCCACTGGGATCTTCGTTCAAGCCGTGGTCCAATCGCGCAATCGAAAATCCGGTAACGTCTTATCTTATGACTAAGTTCAATTACTTATTTTCGTTCGTGACTAGAAAATCACCATCCAGTGCTGACTGAGGAACATAAATGTCCCTCACTAAACAGGGGACTTAATGTAAATGGTGGATTTTCGACAAAGGCTAAAATCGTAAAACCATAATTGTAGTACTACTGATCCAGCAATCAGATGAGTATTGAGACTCATGTCTCTCGCCGAAAGCATGAAAGATCGTGCTGCAGAAATCTCTGACTGAGAATCCTATCTCTCAGAGGACCTGTAGATGTGCAGTCTCTCAGCTGAGGCAACGACATATCTCAAAAATACTGAGCAATTTCAGTAATTACTCCTATATAGAATCGAAAGATTGGACGGCTCCTAGACAACTTGCCTGCTAGTATAGAGCAATAATGTCTTCAGAATGCAACAAGGTTTTACATGACCATATAAAAGAGATATGACGTTTCAACAAGCTCATATTTCTCAATTCTCAGATAATTAATGCTCCTAGACAGCATGCCTGCTAGTATAGAGCCATCAATTAATTATCTCTAATTGTTAACTGAATATTCAGCAATATTCTACGATTCTTCATAATATTTCGTCACTTCGATTCATGGTTCTTCCCAGAAGAATTTCACGGGTTAGTGATAAATATTCAACATACGAGCATCTGAGCAGCTCTCGAGTAAGTCCCGACCAAAATGGTGCAAGTGTACTCAGCATTAATGCACAAACGAGCATTCCAAAACACGAAGGAACGATGAACCTATGCAAAATAGGAAGAAAATAATAAATAATAAAATATTACTCGAGGCGCTGGGAGACTGGGCCCACCAGCCGGCCGGTCGTGCCGTGGCCCGTCCCACGCCCAATTTTATATTTTATCATATTTTTATTATTGTCCCTGATCTCATGAAAATCCCTTCATTTGAGAAAATCTCCTTCGTCTCAAGGAAACTCCCAGTCTCATGGTGTTTCCTCGTATCAAAGAAATAATAATAAATTAGGAAAGATATCGTGGGACCAGACTCACTAGCCGGCCGGCCATGCCCTATCCATTACCGGTCCCACACCTCATGACTCCTTATTATTTTATTATTATTTCCCTCATCTCATGAAAATTCCTTGAATTCATGAAATTTCCCTCAAGTCATGAAAATAATGTAAAATTAGGGAAACTCGTGGGACCGGGCCCTAACAGGGCACGCACTCCCCTTATTTTATTATTATTATTTTTTATGTTTCCCTCATCTCATGGAAACTCTCTGATTTCAACAAATTCCTTTGTTTCAACAAACCTCTTGATTTTATAATATTTCCCTAAAATCATGAAAAACATAATAAAATTGGGAAAAGTACCTTGGGACGGGCTCTTTGGCCGGCCGGCCATGCCTTGGCCATAGCCGATCCCACACTTCAAGACTCCCTATTTTATTATTATTATTTCCATAATCTCATGGAACTTCCTTAACTTCATGAAATTCCTCAGTTTCATGATATTTCCCTCACATCAGGGAAAATGCATAAAATTGGGAAAGGTGCTGCGGGACCGAGTTTGCTAGCTGGACGGTCATTCCATGGCTGTGTCCGGTCCCACACCTTTCAAATCCCCTATTTTATTAATTGTTTTTCATCATCTCATGAAGATTCCCCAGTTTCAGCAAAACCTTGAATCCTTCATATTTTCTCAAAATGTTGCTTAAACGCGCATCGGAAAATATTGAAATTCTCAGGACTGAGACACGGACATTATGGTGACGATGGCATGTCTCCTTGACCTACCAAGGATGTCCCTAAGGTTTGAAAATAGCCGGTCCCACATGTTTTAATAATTTTGACCTAATTTGCTCAATTGCTCATATTGGGTCCAAACTCTTCTCAAACAACTGGGAGTTTGCTCAGACGGCCATCAGCTGGTCCCACAACCACCAAGGGATGGTCTCATACCCTCTTGGATGGTCCCTCATCTCTCCATAATCAGGTTTTATTACCTAATGCTCACACTAGGATTATTTTAAAAAATGATTAAACCTTAATCATCTTTTCACCAACTAGTCTTCAGGAGACTTTGGTATTTTTGCTCACTTGAGCATCTGGGCGTTACATGGTCGACTCATCATCCCATGTAGACGGTCCCTCCTTCACTTCGTGGATTGGTTTATAGATCAGCAATTGATTAAAATTAGGGTTTCGAATCCAGAGCTCTGCAAAACGTAATTCTGAGTAGATTCAAATACTAATAATTTTACGTTGATCCCATGATCAACACTTTCATTATTATTGTACTCGGCCTAGCAGTCAGTATCTTAAATTAATACTCCCTCCGTTCCGATTTACTTGACGTTGTAGAATTTTTCACGGATATTAAGAAATATCAGAGAGAGTAAAATCTTTCCAATAACACCCATATTAATTCCTACTTAAATATTTAAATAAGAGAAATTTCTTCTTTAGTCCAAAAAACCCGACCCGGGTTAATCTGTAGTCCAGCGGGGGAATACATTTAATAGCTGGTCCAAAAAACATTTGAAAAAGCTAAAATTACTAAGCTAACCTTAACAACACGCGTGTTAGAGTCACAGGCAGAAAAACGCAGAAAAGAACGCGTCAGTTCAGTTTTCTTCTTGTTTTCATCGACAAACAAGAACCCTAACTATTTTCAGTTTTCATTTTGCTGCTCCTGCACTTTTTCAATCTTCTCTTCTTTTTTAGTTTTTCAATCTTCTTCAGAGAAAACAAAATCCACCAAATCAGATCGAAAAAATAAATCAAAACCTAGGTCAAATCGAAAAACAAAATCTAAATTGAGAAAATTTCTAGGGCAACGAAGAACAAAAGCCACCTGCTGCGAAACCTGCAAATTGAAAATGGATATAATAGATATCAATAATTTTTTGATCTACAAGCACCATATCACAAAAGAAATCAAAACTAAACTGATTTCCTACTGAAATTCTCGAAGTATTGTGATCTGAAATTCTCGAAGTAAATGGTTAAAAAAGATTGAAAGAAACAAGTACTCCTGATTCTCAACCAGGGTCAAAGAATCAGAAGAAGAAATCTACTTGTGAAACCAAATCAAGGAAGAACAACGAATCTGTTAAGAAGGCGAAATCAAAGAAACCTGGTGTTTCTGCTAAAACAAGGTAATGCAATCCAACATGTGTACTGTATGATTTTTGATTTTTAGTAGAACCATTAAATCAAACAGTACATATTAATATCCTTCGACACATATTGATATGAGTTGTGTCTTGTGTACGATTCGATTGTACATATCAATATGTATTGTTGAAAGTACTTACTAGGATATGTACTGATGGTTATATTCAATAGTACATATCGATATTTATTGGCAGTCATACTGATGTTCATGTTGATATGTACTGTTAGTTATACTGATGTTCAAAATATCGATATGTATCCAATATGTTCTGTTGGATATCTAGTAGGTACATTTTGATATGTTCTGTTGGATATTTGGTTCTCCATTTTCGTCTGGAGCCATGGTTGCTGATGGTTTTCCTGATAGAAGTCATTTTGATGGTGTTGGGGGTTGTGTTAGTGGGGGAGAATCGTATCAGGACCATATGGAGCTGGTGCGTTCAGCTAGTGTACATCGATGGTCCTCAGATCTTCTGAACAGGTCATCATTACCTGAATCGCAAGGTATGTAAGTCTCCATTTATATGAATTTTCTCAGAGCTTTGAGAAAAAATTCTCTGTTCTGTACCTAAAATGAAACCAAATTTTCACATTCTTGGTTAAGCCTAAAGGTCATTAATCAGCATAGGATCAATGACCATAGTTCAATCACACGATTCTCTCCTTCCAGTGGCCAGTTTTCAGAATGTATGTTGTACTAAATCTTCACTTTGCTATTGATCATAGTTCAGTCACAAATACTGAATGCAAGAATGTTTGTGCATCTTCAAGGATTCATGGAAGAAGTTAAAACTATTGCTAGGAGTTCGATTTAGTGAGTATTTTTTTTATAAATATGTACTTAGGGAAAGAGTGATTAGTTGATGCAGTACATATAAACTCCTAGCATGGATCTTCTTGAATATATCCTACAGTACATATCGATATGTACGTTAGGTAAAATTTATTCGTTAGTGATGTACATGTCGATATGTACAGTAGTTTATGCCTGACATGATCCTAGAGTATATATCAACATGTACTTAGGAAAAAAGGACTTGTTGATGCAATACATATCAATATGTATTTTATGCTTAAATACAAGTAGAATCCACCAGTAGTACGTATCAACATGTATTGTTGAATACCTGGATTACATTAGTATTAGGTACATATCAACTTATACTACCTTGCAAAAATATGTACTGGAACATATCATTGTATTGAGATACTGGATTACCTTAGTATTAGGTACAGGAACATATCATTATGTACTCGTTGATCCTATACTAGATAATGATATGTAATGGGTGGAAGCAGTAGATACTAGATATTGATATAAACTTATCAATTTGTTGATATGTACTTGTTGATGTGTACTGTTATTACTGTTTGTTTGATACTAAGTTGCTTTGTAATTTATATGTTGATGTTTCTCTTTTTCGCACAGGTCATCAAGTGGTGGAACATGTCGTATCTGGGATGTTGTAGGTACTCACAGTTTATCTTCCAAGACCTATTGACCTCGAAGATGATGAGTTTGTTTCTTCATATATTGACTTGTTTACTAGGTGTTGGGAATTTCCAACTTAAGGGAATATGCAAACTCACCGCAGGAAAGAGCAATGACCCTTCATCAAGCACTGTTATGCAGAGCCATCAAATACTATGGTGTGTGTACAATGAAACAGAACTGTTTTTGTCATCAGAAAAATAAATTTAAATCCAAGACATGAAGACTTTAAAGTAGGCCAACATTACTGACAGTGGATATTCATATGTATTGGTATGTACGACGTAATTGGGTTAAGTTTTAGTTGGCAGTACATATTAGTATGGAAATTTGAAATCTTATAATGTAAATGATGGATTATGTTGCATTGTTTGTATTTATTTATTTTTTGGTTTTTTTCTCTTAACTATTATATGTAGAGTTATATTGATGTTCTATATTGTCAGTATGAAAACTGGAAAAAGAGTAAGAAGCCTTGAATACGGGCAGTACATATTTGCATGTACTGTGAAAGATGATGCACAATAAGAAAATTGGAACTTATACTCAGAATTTTTTTAGAGCAAAAGGGCAGTAATACTATAAATTATGTGATGTTAACAATGATAAGCAGTTTTTCATTAATAAAACAAAAGATAATGCAGGCAATTTGCACCATGGAAGCGGAGAAAAAGGCGTAAAATTATCCCTGATATGAAAGCCTTAACCAGACCCTGGAAAAAATATCGTTTTAAAACAACTCTTACTCAGAAGTTACGTGTATTTTTACACTTATTGGAAAAAAAGAAATAAAACTGATGAGCCGACTAACAAAATACATCCTCCCTGGAAACACAACAAGTACAACATGCTCAAGTCTATTCTGTTAAGAAATATATAATGCCACCAATAATAACTAGCATGAAATTCCGCCAGATGAGCCTTCTTATTCTTTTTGAGTGTGATAATCTGTTTTACCCTATTCAGGAGTTATCTCTGCCAAAGACAAGTGTGGTTGCGCAATTCACTGGCACGTAGAACCTGTTTCTCCAGCTCATAACACACGTCAGGTAAGTATTACGCCAGATGAGCCAGCTGACAAGCCTTATGCTCTTCGCATTACCCTGTGTGTGATATGTCATCAACAAAATACTTAACCTGATGAAGATTGATTTTGGGAAATATAAAAATGAAAGAAGCTTGTAATAAAACTCAAATACAAACAAATTTTTTCCCATAAACGATTTGTCATTGTTTACGAGGGGGCGCTGCCCCCTCGACCCCCGTCTAAATAGACCAAGGCAAATGGTGAGTAACCCTAAGGAAACCAAGGTTCTGTGTGCGGTAACCATGTTTCTGTGTGGATAGTGAGTAACCCTGATAACATACTTCTCATGAACCTGTCAGCAAAAATTAACAAGAAAAGTTAAAAGCACAATCAAGGGGATTTAGATATTTTGTATGCATATTTATTGGTAGAGAGAAACCACAAGAATGGAAACAGAATATTGCAGTACATATACACATGTACTGAAGAAAATAAGAATGGAAAGCCTAGTACATATTGATATATACTAAGTAAAAACCCAGTACATAATGATATGTACTTAGTTAAAACCTAGTAGATATCACAGTACATATACACATGTAACATAAGAATATAAGAATTATTTAATGGGTCATCTTTGAGATCACTTGTTGTACCGGTAGCAAAGCAAGTTGTATTTCCATCATGATCATTAGAATCTTTGTAAGCTCCATCCACAAGATCCTTAGCTTTTATGCAATCTAATGGGATGATGTCCCCTCTTTAAAATTTGCCTCAACAGCATCTGCAAAAAAAAATGGCACACAATAATGAATACTGAACAACTTGGGACCATTTCTTCTTTTGTCATATCGGAGGCATTGAGCAAAAATCTAGTACATATTCATACATATTGAGCGAAATCCACTGCGTGTAACATATATATTAAAGAAGCTAACCATATTTATATGCTCAGAATCCAATGTATGATCCTATAGTACATACTACATACCAATGTGTACTAAAACCTTAGTGCATTTAAATTTTTTAGTTAAAACCTATTGATATGTACTAAGTAAAAACCTAGTACATACCGATATGTACTTAGTTAAAACCTACTAGTTATCAGAGTACAGATACATACGTACCGAGGAAAACAAAATATGTACTGAACTTTCAGAACATGATATGTACTCTATATAATATGGAGATGTAGTTCCAAAACCTTGCAAAGATAGTGCCTTTATCTCCATGCTCGCCCCTTCTTCTGCATATTTGTTAGTAATTTCCCTGCAGTCCAATAAAAGCATAGTTCATTTCCATTCTGATACATCAAAATATGTACAATTGACAAAAAAAAAAACAACATAATAGATTTATAAGCTTATGGATCTTAGACAATAATAGATACTATTGTGGATGCACAACAAACATTACTTTCAGTATATCACATATGTACTGTTGGATAGTGGAAAAAAGGAACTTCGCTCAGTGCTTTATTATGCCTCTCACCTACTCCTAGTGACTACAATTAGTCTAGCAAGCTTGCACCGCTGAGCGCATCCATTTCTGTAAGAGATTTGACAGGAATCTCTTGTAAACATAGTACTAATACGTTAAATATAAACAAAAGGTTCAAATAACTGACTTACGGTGGACAGTACTCACGTAATTGGAATGGATGTACACAAAGTTCATTCTAACTCGGTACATATGATTGAGTGCGCTACTGCATTACCATAAGATTTATGAGTTACCCATCACTGTTCAAGAATTATGAAGGATAAAACTCAACCAAACTGATTTTCCTTAACACTAAAAGCTGCAAACATGAGACAGAGATGAATATTTCTACAAATATGCTTCAAATACACAAAACAACAATTGAATGTGTTGACACACTCTGTGTGCTAAATATTTACATGTAAATTTGTCAAAATAGAAAATAAGAAACCAATAAATTTCTACATAGATGAAAAAACAGTACACATACACATGTACTGAAGATAACAAGAATTTACAACAGTACATATTTGATATGTACTGACAGAAAAAACAGTACTTATTGATATGTATCCAGCGAAAACACAATATATATTGATATGTACCAAGTGAAAATGACCGTGTTTTCGCATAATCCAGTCGGCGATTACACAAGAATATGTCGTTAATTTTCTATGAAAGGCACACAACCTCAAGAAATTACGGGAAACACATCCCTAATAAATAAAATGTATACTGATATGAATTTGACACCCAACACCATTGGTACAAAATTTTAGATATCAATTGATTCCTAATAAAATGTTGTTTCCTAATAAGATTTTAGACACCCAACACCATTGCTGATGGATGTTGTTATGGGCTTACAAGAAGATGGATGTTTTTTACATACATCATAACCATCCATCTTCTTATTTTTCCACAAGAGTGGTACTACTGCTTACAACACTTCCACCAATCCCTTGTTCCACAAGAGTGGTACTACTGCTTACTTAACACCAATCCAAAACATTTTAATTGGAGTAAATCAACACTTATTCCAAAACCTAAAGGATGGATGGAACATTCTCTAAAATTAGCTAATTAACATTAGATAAAAACTAAAGAGGTCCATGTACTGGTGATAGAGATTGTTAGGTATTTAACATACAATCTTCGGTAAACGACATAAGCAGGGAAATGTTTGATCAAATGTATAATCTTTCGGGATGAAAGAACCATAGTGTGATGGCAGAAACATTATATCAATCAATTTAAGCATCCACACAGCATGAACACTAAGCATATGAAACATAGTATTTCCATCCATAAAACAGTGCCAAATTACTAGTAAATCTTAAATTCTTTAGCCCTAAAATCTCATTCTAATTATCCGCAATTTCAACGAATCAATGATAAATCCTAACTAGAACCAATTCCAAATCATACTAACAAGTTTCTACAAATGAAAATTATCAATTTGAAAATGACCAATTTTAAGATCAAAAGTGGGTTCAAGTATCAGATTCTAAGATTCCAAAAAAAAGTACAGAAAAATAAACTCTACCTAATCATAATAAATTAGGAAACAAACCAACCAAAAAAAAAATAAGCCCTAACCTGAAAAATGGAGGTAGAGTTTCAGGAAACAAAGTTTGTTATTTATGTGGAATCAGGAGATTTGGATCTTATATTAGGATGATACCAAAACGAACCCTAAAAAAAACCATCAGATGAAGACACTAAAGAAAAAAACATAAATTAAATCAACTTACCCATCCAATCGTACGAACTTGAATCGAAATTCGTTGGAGCTGAAAAATGACGATTCACCATTATTGCCTCTTCTGGTTTTAGTTTGAATCGAGAGTTGGAATTCTTCGGGTTTTTTCCACCAATCACCATTGCCAAAGCTTTCTAATTTGTGATGAACGAACGAACGAACTGATAAAACAGAGTTAGATCCGACTTAAAAGGGTGTTTTGGCCAATTAAAAAATACACTTTATAACTTCCGCACGTGTACTGGACGAGCGAGTAAAAAATCTGGTCCAAAAACATGTTTTTGGACCAGCGATTAAATTTGTTTTAGGACTGGATTAACCACTAAACGGGTCTCCTAAAACTGGATTAACCAGTAATTCCTAGTTTAAATAACCTAGTTTTGTGTTTCTAGAATATAGAGAAAGTTATGAATTCCATAATAATGTATTTGGGATGTACAAGATTGAGTATCTATCCTCCATGGGGTGTATTTAAAAATTATCGAGTAAATGTTTGTATGTTGATTACCATGAGAATTAATTCTCTGGTGTGATTTCAAAGCAGGGGTAGATTAGTGAAAATTGGGAAAAAAAAGTTAAAACTATCATCTAATTTGGAACACAAAAGAAACCCTAAAAAAGCAAGTAAAATGGAACGGAGGGAGTATTTTGTTTGGTCCTTCCACCAACAATTCGTCAGACGGGTAACAGTCGCTCAGATGACCAATATTTGCTCAGAGTAGCAATATTTGCTCAGACTAAGGAATATTGGTTCAACTATCAATATTCAACGATTCAGCAGCACAGTTTGCTCAGGTTATCAACATTTATTCAGAAATGATACATGTGTCTCAACAGACATGTTCAATTCATGAGTCTCACAGCATTTGTAAATCACGTTCGACTCAGCAATACAAGGACTCATCGTCCCATGAAGTCAGCAACTGACTCCACAACCACGAGATGTCAATCGTGTCACATGGGAGATATTAACTAGGGTTTTGGTCTGGCGGTCTAAGGCACATGTGTTCGTGCACACGATGAGAATGTGAGCAAGTCGTGCAATCAGTTGGAGGAGTTAGCAAAGAAGTGGATGGAAAATCAACCAAGTCTCCGCATGATGAGCAACTATTTTGACACGATTTCCCACTTCTCCACTCTTTGACTCCAACAACTGTCACACTTCATGGGATCAAGGTGTTTACAATTCAGCAATATAAAAAAGCCTCTGAATCCTGATTTAAACAGACAAGAATTTCTCGACAAGTTCATACAGACAATCTTTCGTCTACACGAACTCATCGTCTGAGCAATCACTCTCAACTGAGTAAATTCGATCATTCAGAAATTTCTTACGCAGAAAACACAACACACCTACAATTTCGATCACCATTGATCTCACACATTCTCAGCTTCCCTCCTACAGATCGACCCATCCTCTCTTGTGACCTAATTGAATCTGGAACGGACATTGTCTTGGTTTAGGCCGGAGTCCTACAGATTGATCTCTGAACTTAAAGCACTCCCTTCTTGCAGTGCGTCTGTGTGAGGTTGAGTATTTGCTCGGTTCAAGGAGTCTCTTACGCACGATCATCTCCTCGATTCCGTAAAAACCAGCAAATCATTTTTCCCCATCTACATGTATTTTCTCGATCTCGTATCCGTATATAATCACACGAACTGTGAACCGATTAGTTATATTGTCTCGAATCTGTCCATAGATGATCACTTTCGGTAGAGAACTTATAGGTTTAAGCAAAAAGATTGTGGTGTATTTGGGTACCCTTGTATTTTCATATTTTATTATATTAATCTCAAGTCAAGTTTTCATCTAACAGTGAATATCGATTTCTTGATTCCAAAGATAAGGTGATCGTCTATATAAGGTGAACCTCAAGCAACTGGGATCTTTGAATACCTGACACTATTCTTGTGTGTCCTAGTTGTAAACTAGAGTCGTCCTCTCCTTTAAACCTTTTTAGGTTTAGCAAATAAAAAGACTTCACCTAGGGATTCGTGAAGCCAGGTCCAATTATCTTTATCTTGATTGTTCGTGTATCCTAATATTGTAATTGATTGTTGACCCTTTAGCTCCAACAGGCGAGATAAATATAAATCACAAAGTTTCTTCGTCCCATATTTTTTTATTCGACGTGTATGTTCCTTTATAACGATTCTTTGTTGAAATCGTAGTAGGAATCACTTGTGGGGTGAATAATAATCTAGGATGCTCTTAAGGATTCATAAGTACCAGATTTTTAGGTTTTCTAGACTTTATCTATTGCAATGGATTTCTTATCTCACCTTGATCTTTGATCAAAACGAAAATCACATATAGGCTTATCTGTGGGAGGCAGATTGGTTTAAAGTCTTCAATTGATTTGAAGCAACTCTTAGGATGTAAAGGACGTCAGCTAAGGGAATCAATTGCGCATAGTCTTACGAAATTCAAGAGGCATAAGGAGCGCGATTGTAACTGAATCGTCGTGGGTATATTCGGTCTCAACTACATTTCAGTCTGAAGTTTTGATAGTGGGCTAGAGCTTTAGCGTCTTAATACAGTTTGGTGTTCAAATCTACACTAGGTCCCTGGGTTTTGCTGCATTTGCGGTTTCTCGTTAACAAAATTTCAGGTGTCTGTGTTATTTCTTTTTCCGTATTATATTATTTATCTTTATAATTGAAATATCACAGTTTGTACGTAAATCAATCACAGTAGATACGTTCATCGTAATTGTTGAGTGAGACTTGATTGATCTTGGAAATTGATCTTTGGAATCGTCCAAGAACTCTCACGGTATAATCAGGTTCATGGACTTGTTTCCGGAGACATATTGATTGTGAGAGTAAGCTTATCGTTTGACTGGATACTTTTGGCTAACCTTTCATGAACAAGTCACTGTACACGGTTCAGTTATGGTTTATCCTAACCAGAGTGTATATTCTATTATGTTAATCTCAAGTCAAGTTTTTCATCTAACGGTGATTATTGATTGCTTGATTCCAAAGCTACCTTAGCTTAAATCCAAAGCAACCTTGATCTTGAAAGTCTATATAAAGAAAACCTCAAGCAACTGGTATCTTTGAATCCCTTACACTATTCTTGTTTGTCCAAGTTGTAAACTAGAGTCGTCATCTCATTTAATCCTTTTTAGGTTTAGCGACTAAAAATACTTAACCTAGGGATTTGTGAAGTTGGGTCCTACTATCTTTATCTTAATAGTTCGTGTATCTTGATCTTTCTATTGATTGTTGAGACTTTAGCTCCAACATGCAAGATAGATAGAAATCACAAAGTCTCTTCATCCCGGACTTTGTGTTTCTACAAGTTTTTACTTGTGAGGTGAATCGTAAGTACCGGAATTTGAGGTTTGCTAGACTTTGTCTATTGCAATCGGTTTCCTATCTCACTTCGATCTTTGGTCAAAACGGAAATCAAAAATAGGATTATACGTGAGAATCATATTATTTTAAAGTATTCAATTGAGTTGAAGCAACTTTTAGTCTATAAAGGACGTCAGCTAAGGGTATCAATTGCCCAGAGTCTTGCGGGATTCAAGAGGCGTAAGGAGCACGACTGTAACTGAATTGTTGTGACGGTAGATTCGATCTCAACTACATTCTAGTCTGAAGTATTGATAATAGGGTGGTGTCTGTAACGGCTTAATACGGTTTGATGTTCAAATTTGGACTAGGTCCCAGGGTTTCTCTACATTTGCGGTTTCCTCGTTAACAAAATTTCTGGTGTCTGTGTTATTTTTTTCTCGCATTATATTGTTTATCTTTATAATTGGAATATCACAGGTTGTATGTAAATCAATTCAAGTAGATAAGTCCATCGCAATTGTTGGATACAACTTGATTGATTTTGGATATTGATCTTTGGAATCTTTCAAGTACTCTCATTTAATGGTCAGGTTCACAGACTTGTCTCTGTTTACATACTGATTGTGAGAGAAAAAGATATAAACTCTCCGTACAGTTCCTTATTGAGATTCATTAAGTTGTAACTCTCGGAATTGTATTTGAGTTTAGTCCATAAATTTTGTCTAATAAAAATTTGTTGGTGTATTTTGGTACCCCCACGTTTTCAATTGGTATCCGAGAAGCCAAACACATGAAAGACCTAATAAGTATGTGTTTGAAGCAATCTGGATATATGGACATGAGTGTTGTTAGAGCATTGGTCGGTTGAACTCACAATTGTTTCTATCCCAATCTTGTTGTCAAATTTAGTTGATCAATACTATATCTTGATTTCTAGTCTACTACGTAGTCATGTCTCGGTTTAGGATAGAAGTGTGTAGTTGAGCATCGGACTTCACCGCATTCACCATTAGAAGAAGAATATCAATTGAAGACTTTGGATTGGAGATCAACTGAAGAACTCTGGAGAACTTCGTCGACAAAAGGTATGTGAAGACTGAACCATCTATTCACTCAGATATAATTTTTTATATCGTACTAAAATGAGACTAAGTCGTATGACTAAGTGAACTTTAAATTATTGCACAATGGAAGTTTTGAGTTGTGTTTATTCCAAATATATTTCTCGAAGCATTAGTTAAGCTATATGTCATTCGAAAAATTTATTATTCAAGATGATTATTGAAAATAGCCTTGAAAAATGTAACTAGCTTCTGGAATTTTGTTTGCTTGATTACAAAGCTATCTCAACTTAAATCTTAAGCAACCTATGATCTTGAAAGTCTATATGAAGAGAAGATCTTGCATCTGGGAAAACTAATCAACACTTTCGTGTGTCCTAGTTGCAAACAAAGTCGACTCTCTCTTAACCTAGGCTTCCAGATTTTTCTGTGAAACATCAATAGGTTTACGACTTAAATACTTCATGGTAGAGCATTGCTCGGTCGAACTCGCAAGCGCTGCTATCTCAAGCTTGTTGTCAAGTTTGGTTTCCAAAACTATAAGTCTTGATTTCTAGTCTACTTATAGCTATGTCTCGGATTAGGATAGAATATGTAGTTAAGCTTTAGACTTCACGACGTTCATCAATTGAAGAAGAAGAACTACTAAGGGGAGCTTGTGGAACTTCATCAACAAAAGGTATGTGGAGACTTGAACTCATCTATCACTCAAAAGTCTATTTATTTTTTATCTCCTATTGAGACAAAAGTCGTATAGCTATATAGACTTTAATTTATACACATTTGATATTTCGAGCTGAATTTAGCTCGCTTACATATTTCTTGAAATATGTGTTGGTAAGATTTCGCTTTAACGAAGTTCATCTTTATTCTTGACGAAATTCAAAAGATAATCATGTGAAAATCGCATGGTAATATCTTACATGATTTGT
This sequence comes from Papaver somniferum, assembly GCF_003573695.1. Classification (NCBI taxonomy): domain Eukaryota; kingdom Viridiplantae; phylum Streptophyta; class Magnoliopsida; order Ranunculales; family Papaveraceae; genus Papaver; species Papaver somniferum. Next base: position 154,727,673 of record NC_039363.1, on the reverse strand, counting down.
GTGAGACAGTCATTTGATGTAGACTCGGAATATTTCGTATTGATCTGTTGATCACTTGAAAATTGCTTTGAAGCTAATAGTTTATGTGAGACGGTTATTCCCATCTTCCAAGAATGTTTCAATGATGAAGATGAAACTTATACCGGTTAACCATTGATTGAATATAGCACATTATGCGTACTTGAATGCTAATGTTGCAAGTTATTCAAAGTCCGGGAACCATAGTATGCATACCCGTATGCGTACTGGTTTGGAAGTTGAAGTACGGGAACTTAGTATACATACCCATATGCGTACCGGCTGAGAAGTTCAAATCCGAGAATTCAATTGAGTTTGGTCACGTAGGACAGTATGCGTACCCATTCGCATACTGGTGAACCCAGACCAAGTCCAGAACTCTAAGTATGTGTACCCGTTTGCATACTTGAGTGGGTTAAGTTCTAAAATCGGTTTGTTCATGAACTAATACATTTATATATTAAGTGAATCAAAATTTATTGTTCATGAATTTATTCAAGTGAATCAAAATTGATTTTGCTTCAATTGTGTCTTGTATACTTCTATGAGAATATAAACAATTGAAAAACTCCATAACTAGTTTCATTTGAGTCACTTGAATTGGTTGTGATTAAGATGAACAAGGTTAATATGAAAGTGTTCATATGGCTAACTTCGGTTAACTATTGTTGAGCCAACCATGTGCACACGTTTGGGTACGGTTACTCATACCTAAATGAATTCACATTTAATTTGAGTATAACAAGCTAAGTTCGATCTAACGGTTGAAAGATATTAGCTTGACTCTAATCAGGTTTTCATCTAACTGTGAATATTGAGTGCTTTGTTACCAAGGTAACATTGATTGCAAACCCTGATTTGAAGACTATATAAGGGAAAACTCTAGCAATTAGGAAACCTAATCCCCACACCTCCTGTGTGATACTAGTTGCGACTAGAGTCGATTCTCCTTTAACCTAGGTTTTTCCTAAAACCATAATAGGTTAACGACTTAAAGACTTCATTGGGATTCTGAAGCCAGACCCAACTATTTTCTCTGTAGTTGCATGTTCTGATCTTACTTTGTTCTATCGTGTTAAGTACTATCTTCTCCAAGGTTTGCTTGAGATTTAATCTCCGATAGGTAAGATAAAAAGTAGTCACAAACATCTTCGTCTCGTCGTTTGTGATTCCACGGTATCTTGTTTCACTTTCATACGATTAAGATTATTGTGAGGTGATTGATATTACTAAGGATGTTCTTCGGGAATATAATTCTGGTGCATCAATTGGTTCATGTTCACCTTGATTTATCAAAAGACAGAATAAAACTCGTAGGTATTTCTGTGGGAGACAAATTTATCTATTCAATAGACTTTTCTATGTGAGACAGATTTGTTTATCAAGTCTTCGACTTTGGTTCGTAGAAACACTTACTTGTGGGTGAGATCATCTAAGGGAATCAAGTGCGCAGAATCCAGCGTGGTTCAAGAGGCGCAAGGAACGCGAATGTACCTTAATTAGTGTGATATTGGTTATGGATCAACTACATTCCAGTCCGGAGTTAATTGGTTGTTGGCTAGAGTCTGTAGCGGCTTAATACCATGTGGTGTTCAAATCTGGACTAGGTCCCGGGGTTTTTCTGCATTTGCGGTTTCCTCGTTAACAAAATATCTGGTGTCTGTGTTATTTCTTTTCCGCATTATATTTTTATATAATTGAAATATCACAGGTTGTGCGTAGTTCAATCAATTAGATAATCCAACCTTTGGTTGTTGATATAAATGGATTGATAGTTGGATATTGGTCTTTGGTACCATCCAAGTTATTCTCATATTAATCCGGCTCACAGATTTCTATCCGTTCGGTTGCAGATTGATTTGAGAAATTTAGATTAAACTCTTGGATGTATTTTCCTTGATTGAGTCTGATTGTATAGTTGATTCTCTTGGAAATATATTGTAGTTAGTCCATACAGATTGCCAAAACGAAATATTGGGTGTGGTTGTTAGACCCCCGATTTTTCTCTTCGTTTGGGATTCATGAAGCCATGTCCGATTATTTTATCTTCGATAGTTCGTGTATCCGATCCTACAATTCTATCATTTGAGTTTATCCCGTTTCTGAGTTATCTCAAGTTTATCTCCGATAGATATAAAGAAATCACAAACTTCTTCGTCTCAGACTTTGTGATTCCACAATAACTTCTTTTATCTATTAGTTAAGTTATTGTGAGTTGAATAATAATCTTTTCTTCTCTTTGGGAGTCATAAGTACCGTATTTTAAGGTTTGCTGAGCTTTATGCTTATTGCAATCGATTTCCTATTTCACCTTGATCTTTGACTGAACGGAAATTAGAATATACTTATCTTTGGGAAACAAATTGGTTTCTAAGTATTCTTCTTTGGGTTGATGCAACTTCTAGGCTGTAAAGGACGTCATCTAGGGGAATCAATTGCGCAGAGTCCTACTGAGATTCAAGAGGCATAAGGAGCGCGACTATACCTGAATCGGTGTGAGACCGGGTTCTGGCTTAACTAAATTCCAGATTGAAGTTATTCGTAGTAGGCAAAAGTCTGTAGTGACTTAATACAGTGTGGTGTTCAAGTCTGGACTAGGTCCCGAAGTTTTACTGCATTTGCGGTTTCCTCATTAACAAAATTTATGGCGTCTTTGTTATTTCTTTTCCGCATTATATTTTTATTAACAGGTTGTGCGTTATATCAATCATAGTTGACAAATCTTTCCTTGTTTTTCGGATAATACTTGATTGAACTTGGATATTGATTTTTGAGATCGTCCTAGTACTCTCACGTTATAATCAGGTTTACAAACTCGATTTGTTTAGAGAAAGAGATAAAAGTATTTAATATTTTTCCTTGATTGAGTTTCATTAAGTTGTACCTCTCGGAATATTATTAAGGCTTCGTCCATACAGGTCGTCGAACGAAAAAGTTCGGCGTGGTTGTTGTACCCTCGGTTTTTCAATTGGTATTAGAGAAGGCAAACACGCTAAGACCTCATAAGTCTGTGTTTGAAGCAATCTGATTCTATAGATAGAAGTGATATCTCTAAATGTACCACCAGAATTGAAATCACTGTTTCTATGGATTCTATTAATGAGATAAATTCCTCTATCTCAAATATGGATGATTATGTTCAAAGTTTGGATTCAACATCTGAAAGAACTGTCGCATCTAACTCAATATCTGAAACCTTCATGATATAGAAATTGTGGATAACTGGGAAACCATCATAATATAGAAAAATAGTTGGAGTAACTTTCCAATGATAGGGACTCAAATATTGATAGAGATGTAAAGAATGAAGTCTCAGATTATGCTAAGATGTTTGATTGGATTTCTTACTCCTCTCTGTCGCCAAAACAAGAATTTGAGAAGGGTTTGTAAAGGTTATGATGGTGGTTATGAACTTATTCAATCCCTTCTTAAATATCGTGAAGTAGATGTACTTTCGAAGAAACTAGAATGTGAAAATATTCATTGAGATTTCTATAAGTTGGAAGAGAAACTTGCAGCAACTGAAGCAAGGATTAAATCCCAGCAGATAAGTTTTAATGATAGATAAAGCGCTTCTCTCGCAACAGTTAAATGCCTTGAGGCTGATTTAACTGTTCTTCTTGATAAATCAAGATGTTGGAAGAGGACTTGAAAAAATTCAATATTATCTCAAACAAATTAACCACTATGCTAGGAGCAAGTAAAAATCATCGTGACACACGAGGATTGGGCTATAAGGGAATAGATGCTTCAAGTACTAGCACAAAAGTAAAATTTGTCAAGGCTAGTGATTCTTCTCAACCAAAGGTTTCCACTGATAGAAAAAGTCAAATACCTATACCGGCAGTTAAGGTTCGAAAGAGCAAATTATATCAACCTCCAAAGCCATCACAAGCAAATCCAAGTAATAACATTCCTTATGTTTGCTATTATTGCGGAAATAAAGGTCACCTGCAAAGGGGATGTCGTTTTCGTATAAGGAATGAAAAATTTCATGATGTTCTTGTATGGGCATCAAAGAAGTGATCAAACCTTGATCATATGTTAGGGTTAACACCCTTGACATTACGAGTTGTGAACGTCCAACCTTTAGGAAAAGGAATCAGTGTTGTGATAAATCAAGATTTGCCTATAAACATCATACAAAGCCTTTTCACAATCGTAATGATTATAAAAAAAAAAGTAAACTTTGTTATGACAAAGACAAGATTCGATGCTCCAAATCCGGAAAACACTAACACACTAAAAAACAGTAAAATATTTATTAATATTGAAGGAAGTCTTGGAAATAAAGCATTGATCATTCCAGAATACATTCAAATCAACAATCATGTTTCTGAGCTCAAAACCAACATCAACCCACTGAGACGCAGCATTGGGAAGGCGAAGAAAAAGGCAGCATCAGGTAATTCTTCTCCCTTATCTAATAAAATTCTTAGAACTAACTATGATATTGTGGTTACTAAACAAGATTGCAAGGGAAAGAATCTAAACACGAATGATGGGTAAATGCTCATCAGTGCACAATTTGACCATGCTAGATTGTGCTTCCTCCAATCGAGAGACCAAGAGGAATGCACAATAAGCTCAAGGAAGATGTCTCTTTCTTGACAAAGTGGTCTAAGTTGTATAGAAGTATATTAAAATTCTATTTACTAATCAATAAGAAAGGTCATATCACTGTCGAGCCTTGCTCCAAATGATGTACACACTCATAAACAGTTTATGTCTAAAAAATGTATGATCAAATTCTATATTTTAGTCGTCGATGCATTCTTTAAAAAATATGTAATAAGTTATTTTTTAACTTATGCTAAATTGTCTGTCTGAACCCTGATTGTGACTTGATGTGTATAATAACAAACTCTTGTGCTCTAAATCTATTGAGCTAGTAAGTTTTGTTTAAGGTTAAACAATCCTTTGAGGTTAATATACAATCTACAAGCCATTTAGTAAACAGCTTTCTAAATACTTGACAAGCATGCAAGCTTCCTAAACCTCTCAAAGTTCGCGTCACGTACGGTCCATGTGCACAGCTTACAACCGGACGTATAGTTCTAAAACCAAAAAAGGGTCATGGACTCTAAGTTTTATGTTTCAAGGTTCGTGACCTAGGAATCATGTACATATATATATATAATATTATGTTATATATTTATGGTATGTGTATGCATGTTGTTTACCTCAAAAGAGACATGAATTCCTCTGACTACCCGAACGACACTATGGAAGGAAGGAGAAACAAGCAGCTGACGGAAAGGTTTTTGAGTTCTATGGGAGTCCTCTCATCGTTACCTGTTTTTATGCATGTGATCAGGAAGACAACAAACCTGTTTAGATGTCCTCTGACTTGGTTGGAAATCTTATGAAAGATTTTGAAGTTTTACGAGATTAGTTACCCATTGCTAAAAAAAATCTTGATTTCCTGAAAACGAAACTGAAAATGGCAGCTGATGATCTCATCTCTGTTCGATTACAAATCTCTGATTTTGTTTAAGTTTTTATTTTTATCTAGGAAACTTCTCATGAGAATTTTCTTTCTTGTTTTCGAGAAGGATAACTAGGGTTTGGTATAACATATTTTGTGAGTACACAAGTTATTTCCAACGATTTTCATCTTGCATGTTTTTAGATTTATTTATTTAACTTCCAAGTGTTTGGAAGATGAACTTGAAGTATTTTATTTTTAATCATTATTAGTTATTTCTATATATTTCAAATGTCTTATGAAATGTATGTGCCTTTACGTTTTGGTGAATCGAGCTGATATTTCATATATGCTCAAAAGTTAAATCTATTATGTTTTTATGTATGTATTGATAAAAAATAGAATGAACTTTTTGAGATATTCCATAGTATTGATCTCTCCTTGATCCAGTTTATGTGAAAGTGTTGCATTTACCTTGTAATAATCTCTTATGTCGAGTTATACCGTTTAAATTGATCTTATAGATTGATTTTCTCGATGATTTTGGATACAAATCTACTCGATCTTTTAATGTCCGTAGAAATCCTTCTTTTCTCATAAAAGTAAGGTCGCTCGTGTTGTTCTCTTGGGAATGACATCAAATGTGGGAGAGTTCTTCAATGAACTTATGCTTAATTTCTATATTTTTGTGGGGAGAGCGTTTGTGAAATGTATAGGGGTTAACATGTATCTTAATAAACTCGTTGATGAAGATACTAATTTTCGACTATGTGATATCATCTAAAGAAAAGTTGATATGCTTCGTTAGTCATGAATTATCTTTTGACAATTCAGGACCCATAATTTTTATACCTTTGCCAATTTATAATGACAATAAGGGGGAGAATTATTTAGTAATTCACACTGCATACATACAGTTTACTGATCATTATGTAAGGGAGAGTGGATTCACATCTATATGTTTTACCTACTATGCAAAATATAGAAGTATTGACTAAGGGGGAGAAAACATATCACCATAGTATTATTTCAAGTTATGATACATTTGGACTTTGATAAAGATAATAATACTATGTGTTGTATGACAATGATTGAGAATATTTGTTTTCAAAATTGTCATCGCTACAGATCTTCAACAACAATGATGCTGAGTTGAACACGTTCAGAATCGCTGGAGAACTTGAAGTTACGAATAATTCAAGAAGTTGAAGATCCAACGAAATCAAGCATGATGGATCAGAAGCTACATAGTTTATTTATTTTGTAATCCATATGTATCAATAGTTTTGTCACTAAAATTAACAAAGGGGGAGATTTTTAGACCATTCCTCGGTCGAAATCGCAAGTGTTGCTATATCACGCTTGTTGTCAAATTTAGTTGATCAAAAATATATATTGATTTCTAGTCTACTACGTAGCCATGTCTCGGTTTAGGATAGAAGTGTGTAGTTGAGCATCGGACTTCACCGCGTTCATTATTTTAAGAAGAAGATAAAATGAAGACTTTGGATTGGAGATCAACTGAAGAACTCTGGAGAACTTCATCGACAAAAGGTGTGTGAAGACTGAACCATCTATTCACTCAGATATATTCTACTCTATCTACTAAAAGAGACTAAATCGTATGACTAAGTAGATTTTAAATTATTGCACATCGTAAATTCCGAGTTGTGTTATTCCAAATATATTTCTCGAAGTATGAGTTAAGTTATATGTCATTTGAACAATTTATTGTTCAAGTTGATCAAGTGAAAATAGCCTTGAACAATGATATATGTAAAATTATCATTACTCAGGAATGTTTTGATTTGATTCATTTCAATCATGTGAAAATAGCCTTGAACATTTTATATGATCTGTGTGAGACAATCATCTAACGTTACATGTTGGATATTGATTAAGTAATCATTTGAGAATTACTTGGAACAAGTGGTATGTGTGAGATTACCATTGTCATCTTCCGAGGATGTTTCAAATCGATTATCGAGAGTTTTACAGAAATACTGACTTCTGGATACAGGACAGTATGCATACCTAATACACGTACTAGGTAAACTAGTTTGGGTCCGGAACTTCGAAATGGGTACCTAGTACACATACTGGCGTAACTGTGATGGTACCGGAGTTGTAGTATGCGTACTCAGTACACGTACCGGCGAGACTAGGGAATGTTCGGAAATTTAGTTTTTATGCGTATTTCGTACGCGTACTAGTCGGTTTATATTCGGCTAAATACATCTTGGTACACATACTCAGTATGAATATACCAAAACGTCCGTCCTCGTGAACTCAAGGGAGTATGCTTACTCAGTGTGCATACAAGAGTCCCTGAACTGTAACTTCCGTGAGTGTACATATACCTAGTATGTATACCTTAGCATTACAACTCACGAACTGGATGTAGTACACATACTCAGTATGCGTACTTACCCAGTTTAATATATTCAGATGCATTCAAAAATATTTCTATGAGATATTGAGCATTTGAATAACTCTCTAAAACACATGTTAGATATATATTTGATCGTCGATTAAATTTTAGTTGATTATCAAGTTGAATCTAAAATGTTTTATGTAAATGACGAAAAGCTTACGTCCATATGGATGACTTTGGTTAACCATTTTTGAGCCTACTCATTGTACACGTTTAGGTACGGTTCATCATTATCTAAGTTTGAATAGAATAAGGTACCCAAATATACCACAATCTTTTAAATATCAACCTATAAGTCTGGTATCTTAAGTGATCGTCTATGGACAAAGTTTAGACAATAAAAATTAAGTCATATACCTTGCGTGATTGTCTATGGACGAGGTCGAGACAATACGACAACAAGATATTTACTTGACAATAGTTACGGTAATAACCGATTGACTATTAGGATCAATGTCAAGTAATTCAGATTAACATACGTGTGTAATTTACTTAATTATAATAACAATTATAATGCGAAAATAAAGTAAATGACACAACAAGATTTTGTTAACGAGGAAAACGCAAATGCAGAAAATCCCCAGGATCTAGTCCAGTTTTGAATACTGTCATAATTAAGCCGTTATACAAAATCTAATACCAACTTCGTATATTGAGGCCAAGTAGACTACCCATATGTTAGAGCATAGATCGGTTGAACTCACCAAGCGTTGGTATGTCAAGTTTGGTTGTCATATTTTAGTGTGTCAAAACTCATCTAAAGTCTCTTGATTGTATACTAGAGTCAACTTCGTTTAGGTTAGACTAGAAAGTCTAGGAATGTTGAGACATATAAATAGTACTCCGACGACCTGAAGAATGTGAAGAACAAGCGATCTACAACGACGACATCATCCGTCCTCTTGAGGTTAGTAATATTGACTTGAACTATTTTATTCCTTACGTATCTTTCAAGTCGTACTATATTAAAAACATACCTGCGAAGATTTATATATTGTATGATACTCTAGTGATGTGACATGGTCATATTTGTATGATCATAGTATTAGGGAATTAGACTACGAAGTATAACGCTTATCTTTTGAACTTCGTAGATATGACATCGACATAATCTTGTACATACTGTTATGATTATGTGAATGGGTTATGGTGAAGATTTCATCATAGGAAACAATGTTTTACATTTTTTTAGAGGAAGTACATTCATGAACTTTTTTATGAATCGAAAGGGAAATCATTAGGCTTATTGGTACGACTATTCATTGCAAATCTTTGGATTATGCGTGAGATGGTAGAACCGATCGTAACTTTGTTATGTATCTTGGTATAACTATTCACAGTGCCTGACTTATGATTTGGTATGACTAATTTTTATTAATTAGCGTAACCAATCCTAAGTAATCACCATGAGATGGTATGATCGATATTTGTAATTGGTGGATTGGTAACCGGTCCTGGTAATTGGTGTAACCGATCCTGGTAACTGGTGTGACCGATTACAAGCAATACAATGGAATATGGTAACCGGTCCGGGTAACTGATGTAACCGATCCTGGTAACTTGTATGACCGATCACAAGTATTTCCATGTTGAGGTATAACCGATCCTAGTAATTGGTAGAATCAATTGAACCCATGTATGTGATTTGATGTGATCAATCACATAGTTATCTTGGAATACAGGTCAACCAATTCTAAACTTGTTTGGAAGTGTGGTATAGTACTCAAGGAGATCCTGTGCCGAAATAAATTGGGAATATTTTAATTAAGGTTTTTGGTTTTATATGCTTTAATACCAGCTATTAAATGCATATCTCTAGAGAATAAAAATTAGTAATGTGCATTTACTAATTGGAGATTTTCTTTTGAGAGATTTCGGAATTCTTAGACAAGTATTTATTGAAATTTGGAAAACCTAATTTTTCTATTCATTGCATATTTTGAGAATAATTTCGGTTTTGGAAATTCCTTGGTATCCAGACACCCTTGGTCTATAAATACCTAAGTTTGCATTTCTAGCAAACTATCCTAAGATCCAGGCAAACTTTATTCTTATTGTTTCTGATGGATCCGTCTATTCGGAGAGGAAAGTATCCTAATTAGGTGAAATCTCTTACGATCGCTCGTTTAAAGGATTCTGTGGGATCAAGAAGCTCTACGAGTACCGTTGGTGGGAAACTAGATAATTGCAGTGTTATTAGTTTTCGATTGATTTGATTAACTAACGGTTGTTGAGAATTTGATTGCACATAGTTTGTTTATTCTTCAGAATGTTCTCTTCTGATATAAGATTCACTCAAACTAGATCGAAGTATCGACGGGATCTTTAGAACTGTTAGTAGATCTAAAGACATCTTGTGATAATCCATTGTCAACAGACTCTGTTCTGTGTGTGATTGATCACAAGAGATTCAAGTGATGTTGTGCAGGTATTTATTGAATACTAAAGAAGATTTCTTATTTAGTTCTCATATCTGTGTGTGTGCAGAAACCTTGATCGGCTGGGATCCAACTAGAATCAGATTTATTCGATTGATTAGTTGCTTGAGATCGGCATTCTCAATATATCTCTTTGAGATTTATTTTGATTGAGTGTGAATCTAAACTTAACTACTTTTGTAGTTATTGGATAGATTGATCTAACCAGGAAAAGAAGTTTATTAGATTAAACGGAAGAGCCTTTGCGTATGACTTGGCATATCTTTATCTTGAAAGAATCAAAAGAGTTGTTACCAAACAGATTCGTTGTTACTTTGCTGTTTGGAATACGATCCAAAGGAATTGTACCAATGCATGACCTTCGAAGTTGGAAGTGAAGGGATACTGAGGAAACTAAGTGAACTAGGGGTACTTGTATGATCTCAACTATACAAATTGGTATAGATTTTTTATAGCGGCTTAATTCTCAGAGTATTCAATTCTGGACTAGCTCCCGGAGTTTTTCTGCACTAGCAGTTTTCCTCATTAACAAAATCTTTCTGTGTCTTTTACTTTTCTATTTTCGCAATTATAATTGTTTATCATAATTGAAAGTAAAATACACAAACTGAAAAAATGGGGGTCTAACAACCACACCCAATATTTCGTTCGGCAATCTGAATGGATAAACTCCAATATACTTTCAAGAGAATCAACTAGACAGTCAGACTCAAGCTATAGAAAAGTATATCAAAGAGTTATATCTCAATTTCTCAATTCAATCTGCAATCAAACAAATAGGAATTTGGGAGCCCGATTGAATAAGAGAAATAACTTGGACGGTATCACAAACCAATATCCAAGTGTCAATCAATACAAACAACAACCCAAATTCCGAATTCAAGAAATGATTGAACTTAACGCAAAACCTGTGATATTTCTATTATATAAAAAAATATAATGTGGAAAAGAAATAACACAAACACCAGAAATTTTGTTAACGAGGAAACTGCAAAGGCAGAAAAACCCCGGGACCTAGTCCATCTTTGAACACCACACTGTATTAAGCCGCTACAGACACTAGCCTACTACCAATGAACTTCAGACTGGAATGTATTTGATCCCTAATCAGTCTCACACTGATCAAGGTATAGTTGCGCTCCTTACGTCTCTGAACCCCAGCAGGATTCTACGCACTTGATTCCCTTAGCTGATCTCACCCACAACTAAGAGTTGTTGCGAGCCAAAGTCGAAGACTTGATAAACAAATCTGTCTCACATAGAAAAGTCTATTGGAATCGATAAATCTGTCTCCCACAGAAATACCTATGATTTTTGTTCTGTTTTTTGATAAATCAAGGTGCACATCAACCAATTGATAAACCGGACTTATATTCCCGAAGAACAACCAAGTATTATCAATCACCTCACAATAATCTTAATCGTATGAAAGTGAAACAAGATATTGTGGAATCACAAACGATGATAGGAAGATGTTTGTGACTTCTTTTAATCTTACCTATCGGAGATAAATCTCAAGCAAATTTTATCAAAGATAATACTCAATCACGATAGTAGAAGTAAGATCAGAACAAGCAACTACAGAAAAAATAGTTGGGACTGGCTTCACAATCCCAATGAAGTCTTCAAGTCGTTAACCTACAAGGTTTTGGAAAAAACCTAAGGTTAAAGGAGAATCGACTTTAGTCGCAACTAGTATAACACAGAAGGTGTGGGGATTAGTCTTCCCAGTTGCTAGAGTTCTCTCTTATATAGTTTTCAAATCAGGGTTTGGAATCTAAGTTACCTTGGCAACAAAGCATTCAATATTCATCGTTAGATGAAAACCTGATTAGATTCAAGCTAATATATTTCAACTGTTAGATCAAACTTAACTTTTTATACACAAATGAAATGTACCTTCATTGAGGTTTGAGTAACCGTACCTAAACGTGTACACTAGGTTGCTCAACAGTAGTTAACCAAAGTTAGCTATATGAACACTTTCGTGTCAACTTATTCATCTTAACCATAACTAGTTCAAATGACTCAAATGAAACTAGTTATAGAATTGTTCAATTGCTATATTCTCATAGAAGTATACAAGAACACAATTGAAGCAAAATCGGTTTGATTCACTCGAATCAATTCATGAACACTATAGCTACGGTTTGCGAAGATTGCATTCCTTATTATATAAATGTATTAGTTTATGTTACAACCGATTCAAGAATTTTAACCAGTCAAGTATGCAAACGGGATCGCATACTTAAGTAGCCGAACCAAGTTTGGGTTCTCCAGTATGCGATCCGGTACGCATATCTCCAAACTCAGCAGAAATTCCCGGACCTAAACCTTACGCCAGTACGCGTACCGGTATACTTAGGCTCATGGACTTTCACAAACCAACAGGTATGCATACTATGGTTCCCGGACATGGATTACATATATGCAAGAACACATACTATTTCAATAATGGTTAAGTGTTCTAAACTCTATTTCAATAATTGAAACATTCTTAGAGGATGACAATAGCTGTTTTCACGAACTATTAGCATCAAAGCAATTTTTTGAAATAATCATTGTGAAACATTATAAGTCTATACCAAATGATTGTATTACACAAATCATGTAAGATATTACTCGGCTATTTTCACATGATCATCTTTTGACTTTCGTCAAGAACATAAGATGAACTTGGTCGAAGCGAAAGCTTACCAACACATATTTCGAGAAATATGTAAGCGAGATAAACTCAGCTCGAAATTTCAAATGTGCATAATCGAATACTATATAGCAATGCGAATTTTGTCTCAATATAGGAGATGGAGTAGAAATAGACTTTAAAAGTGATAGATGAGTTTCAGTCTCCACATACCTTTTGTTGATGAAGTTCCACAAGCTCTCCTTAGTAGTTCTTCGTCTTCTAATGATGAACTCCGTGAAGTCTAATGCTCAACTACACAATCTATCCTAGTCCGAGACATCGATTTAAGTAGACTAGAAATCACGACTTATAGTTTTGATAACTAACATTGACAAACAAGCTTGAGATAGAAACGCTTGCGAGTTCGACCTAGCAGTGCTCTAACAATCTCCCCCTTTGTCAATTTTAGTGACAAAACTATCAATACATATGCATTACAAAATAAATAAACTTTCTAGCTTGTCATCCAAATGCTTGATCTCCTTGGTTCTACAACATTACTCGAAATCTTCGTCACTTCCAAGTACTCCAGTGATTCTGAATGTGTTCAACTCAGCATCATAGTTGTTGAAGATCCGTAGCAATAACAATGAGAAACCAGTTGCTCTCAATCATTGTTATATAATGTCATAGTATCATTACACAACATCAAAGTTCAATTGTACCACAACTTTGACAATAATACTATGGTGATATATATCACCCCCCTTAGTTAATACTTCATCTCACAATGAAAACCACTCCCCTTTACATAATGATCCGTAAACCACATGTATTTGTAGCATGAGCTACACATTAATTCTCCCCCTTTTTGTCAATATAAAATGGAAAAGGTACGAAAACTAGTGGGATCCCAATGAAATTTTCATAGAGATACTTCATGACCAAAAGAGAACATATCAACTTGTTTCGATGATTTCACATAGTCGAACTTAATGTATTCATCAAGGAGCTTATAAAGATACAAGAAAACTCCTACGATATTCCACATCCGCACTCCCCACGAAGATTTGACAATTAAGCACAAGTCAAATAAGAACTCTCCTCCATAAAATTTCATTCCAGAAAGAACAACAAGAGCGACCTTACTTTTACAAGAAAAGAAGGATTTCTTTAGACATTAACAAATCACATGAAACATGAATTTGTATCCAAAAATCTCAATTGAATTAAACACAAAGAAAATGATTAATTCAATTGTCCAGGCTCAACATAAGAAAACTTACGGAGCAAAACGTTATGTACACAAAGATGTGGATCATGGAAAGACCAATACTGCGGAATAATCAAAGATTCATTCTATTTTTCATCACTATTTGCACAATGACATATAATAGACTTAATATTTGTAAAAAAAAGTTCATCCTATCTTCCATCAATATTTGCATAATGATATTATAGGTTTAACTTTTGTTGTCAAAAGTTCATTCTATCTTTTATCAATATTTGCATACCGACATATAATAGAGTTAACTTTTGAACAAATATGGGACGATCAAGGTTCACAGATGTAAACAACATATCCCATAACAATTTGCAATATATGAAACCATAAAGATTAATACTGCAAAAATCATCTTCCAAATAACTTAAAATTTAAATAAATAAATCTAAGAATATTGCAAGATGAAAACGTTGGCAATAGCTATGTGTACTCACAATAATTGCTATTCCAAACCCTAGTTATCCTTCTTAAAGACACAAGAATAAAATCTCGTAAGAAGTTTCCTAGACATTAAAAAAAAACTCTAAGAAATAAAAAACGATCACAATTAATAATCAGAGTTCACAGGAGGATAGTTCTGAGTCGATCTCTGAGGATCGGCGATTAACTCAGCTATTTTCTTCATTGTTTCTTTGATTTATATGTACAACATCATTAATTCAGGTGAATTTCGTATAACTATCTTAAATGATTAGTGTTCAATTCTACTTTTGTAGATCCGTTTAGTATTAATTAGGTCACCAGTCTTTAATTTTCATTGATCAAAATAAGAATTCAGAAATCGATTCATCATTAGTAGATCTAAATAATCTTTACGAAGAGAATCCATCGATCGATCTTATCAGTAATACTGATGATAGATGCGCGATTTGGAAATTTTCTCTTATTGGTCATCTGGATTTACTTCGTCTGAAATTTTCTGATGTTGTTCTAAATTTGGAAAGTCAATGAAGTTTGGTAGGACAGTGTAAGATGATTCCATTAGGAAAGGTTTCTTCATTATCAAATTGGACAATGAACGTGATAAAAACTCCATCAAAGATGGTAGGTGGGAAGTTTTTAATCAAGTCTTATGGATAAGGAATTGGATTCCTAATTTTCGTTCAGAAAATCATAGAACATCATCATCAACTATTTGGGTTCATCTTCCAGGACTTAGTTTGGAGTATTGGGATGAGAAAACACTATTCACTATTTGCAGAGATCTGGGAGATCCTGTTAAAGTTGAATTATTAAAATGGTTATTATGCAAGAGTTTTAGTTAACATTGATTTGGCAAAGAAAATACCAAGTAAACTGTGGATTAAAACAAAGTATGTGGGTTTTATGCAGAATGTAATACTAACTAAGCCACCCAAATTTTGCAATAACTGCAAAATAATTGGTCGTGTACAAGCTGAATGCAGGTTTCAAGCTACTTCAAATGAAACTAAGACTCCACAAGGAAATGGCAAAGTTTTCCAAAATCAAGTTTAAACATATTATCTCCTGTCAATGGTACTAATAATCAAGTTGGAGGAAAATCAACATCAACAAGTATCAAAGAGCCTTTTGACATTTGCTAAGCTCCAGTCACTAAAATTCATATTTCAACAGCTTCTATTCAGTAGAAAGAGAATCCCGCTACAATTACTACAGGAATGTTTGGTTCTTTACATAATGCAACTGATGAAGGAAATGATAAAAAATATGAATGAGGATAATATTGTTCCAGCAAATATATTACAAGTGGTTGAAGACAATGCTTTAGAACAAAGTTTGGTTAAGTTTATTAATGGCAAAGACGGGTCTATTTCAGATGAAAAAATTCCTTCTACTTCCTGGTTTAGAGTCATTCAAAAACCAGCAACAATTAAGCAAGTATCTTCTTCTGGTGATCAACAAAATAATGTGATATCCAAGGTAACATCTCAACCAGTTCCTGGTAAATATAATTTTAGAAAAAATAATGCAAAGGGAGGCACTAAAGGCCTCCAATCTTTGCAATGAATATTCTTTTTTGGAATATTAGGGGCCTTAGGAGGACTAGGGCTCAAGATAAGTTGTGGACCTTAATAAATCAATTTAAACCTTCTTTAGTTTTTGTGGTTGAACCAAAAGTAGTATGCAGTGCTTTTTTCTGTAATAAAATAAATTTGTCTGGGATGGAGAATAAAGTGATTAACAATTCAGTTTCTAATAAAAAGGGGAATATTAGGTTATTCTGGAATAAAACATTACCAGAACCAAAAGTTGTGTCTATCTCTAGCCAAATGATCACGGTGAATATTGGAGGAGTTCTAGTTTCTGGAATTCATGCACATGTAGGGGTTGTTCAAAGAAGATTCTTATGGGATGAAATGGAGCTAATTAGTGATTTGAATCAACCTTGGTTAGCTATAGGTGATTTTAATTCTATTGTTTCTCAAGATGAAAAAAATAGGAGGCAGAGAAGCTAATAGAAGAGTAATGCAAGAATTCAATAATTGTCTTAATAACTGTGAATTGATACAAGCTCCTAAATCTGGTTTAATGCATTCTTGGTCCAACTGTCAACATGGGAACAAGAGAATTCTATGTAATTTAGACACAGCTGTTTATAATCATAAGTGGTTCCAATTGCATGAAGATTGGAGTTACAAAGTGGGTTTGAGGATTGCTTCCGATCATGCTCCCTTGTTAGGTGGTGGTACAAGTATTCCCAAACCTTCAAATGCTCCTTTAAAGTTTTAGAAAATGTGGTTAACTCATCCAAGTTTTATGGATGTAGTTTCTCAATGTTGGGCTGAAGAAATTGTGGGTGATCCTGCTTATATATTTCAACAAAAATTAAAAAGATTTAAGAATGTTCTCAGGCAGTGGAACTGGTCTGTGTTTGGTAATGTGCATGTTAAAATCAAAGAAGTTGAAGTAGAAGTTCTTAAAGCAATGACTATCTCAGACCAAAATCCTCATGACACTGAAGCTCTGAACAGACCTGTAGCTGTTGAAAATGATTATAATAGTAAAGAGGTCCAACTAGAAAACATGTTAAAACAAAAAGCTAGAATTAAATGGGTCAAAGAAGGTTCTTCTAATACAGGGTTCTCTCATACAAATTTGAAGATAAGGCAATCAAAAAATCTTATAAGTGAACTGGAGGATTCCAATGAAAATTTATTATCAGATCAAAAACACATTGCAGAAACTCTTGTGCAACACTACAAACAAAAATTTCAATTTAAGGAAACAGAAAATATGGAGTCTCTGCTGGAAGTAATTCCAAATGTGGTTACAGAGGAGGATCAACAGATATTCGATGCTATTCCAGAAGAAGATGAAATAAAGTCTATAATTTTCAGTATGGACCCTGACAGTTCACCAGGTCCTGATGGTTTCTTTGGATGCTTTTATAGAGCATGCTGGAAGATTATGCATGAAGATGTTGTTCAAGCAGTGTAATTCTGATGGAGAAGAAAATTTATTCCAAAGGGCCTTAACTCAAACTTTCTGGTGCTTCTACCTAAAACAGAAGGTGCAAAAACTCCTAATCATTGTAGACCAATTGGTTTAATTAATGTAAGTTTTAAGATATTTACAAAGATCATAAAAATACAAGAATGATCTCACTTATGACAAAACTGATAACACCTCAACGAGTAGCTTACATTAAAGGCATAAGTATACAAGAACGGATTATGTTAGCTTCTGAGATGGTCAATGAAATGAAGAAAAAGAGAAGGGGAGGTAATGTGGGATTAAAGCTGGACATATCTCAAGCTTATGATTCTGTAAGTTGGGATTTCTTATTTCAGGTGTTATGCAAGTATGGTTTCTCTAATTCCTGGTGTCAATGGTTGAGAGTTTTGCTTGAATCAGCTAGAATATCAGCAATGGTTAATGGTGGGCCTCATGGTTTCTTCTCTGTTAGAAGGGGACTCAGACAAGGAGATCCCTTGTCTCTAACTTTATTTGTTATTATGGAGGATGTTCTAAGAAGATGTATTCATAAGAAGGTGGCATAAGGATTGATGTTACCAATGGTTGTAAGGAAAGGCATGCATCCAACCCATTTGTTCTTTGCAGATGATGTCTTCATCTTTTATAATGGAGCCAAGAAAAGTGTCAATAATCTTATGATGTTGCTGGATGATTATCAAAAAGGTTCAGGTCAAATAATAAACAAAACTAAAAGCAAGTTGTCCATTGATGGCATTTCAGTTCTAAGAAAAACTCAGATTAAGGAGATAATGCAAATGGAACTAAGTGACTTTCGTGACAAGTATCTTGGAGGTATCCTACCTCCTGGAAGAGTCAAAGTTTCTACAGTGTGGCCTATGGTTGAGTTAATACAGAAAAACTTGCAACTTGGAAAGGGAAGCTACTATCTTTATAGGACATGTTGGTTCTCATTAAATTTGTACTGTTTAGTATTCCAATTTATAATATGGTTGTGTATAATTGGCCTGCATCAGTAATCAAAGTATGTGAAAAAGTTATAAGAAATTTCCTCTGGTCTGGTGATGGAAATGTGAGAAAACATATTATTTTATCTTGGAGGAAGGTTTTCACTCCTTATAGTGAAGGTGGCTTGGGGATTCAAAGGCTTGAAATCATTAACAGAGCATTACTCATGAAAATGATGTGGAGAATAATTAATTCTAAAGATGAATGGGCACTCTTCATTAAGGCAAAGTACTTGAATAAAAGAAATGGAGTAAAAATTGGAAACTTTCATCCTGGACTAAGGTGGGCTTGGGATGCATTGAAAGAAAACTTGAGATGGTGCATTGGAAATGAACATATGGTCAATATGTGGTTTGATATCTGGATTGGTGATGCTCCCCTAATTGAAAGAACTGATTTTAATACTTATGTTAAAAACAATGAGCAACTAAAAGTAGCTGATCTTATTCAGAATGGCAGGTGGTGTATTCCTTCTGAAATACAGTTATTGATCAGTTCATTGTGTTTACCAGAGATAGGTGGAGGGAAGGACTTATTAGTATGGGGTGGTGAATTAACTGGTAAGTTTACAACTTCATCTGCAATAGCATTGTTAAGACATAAAGAACCTAAACTGAATTGTGCATCTCATATATGGAATACATTTCTTCATCCAACTATAATAACTAATGTCTGGAAAGTACTTCAAGGAATTATTTTGGATGGTACTGTCATGGTTGGAAATGGATATGAACTAGCCTCCAGATCTTGTATCTGTGAGAAAGATCAAGACAACGTGGGTCATCTTCTTTGGGATTGATCTTTCAGTGTTAAAATTTGGACATGGTTGTGCGCTGTGTGATGTAGGACATCTAGACCAAGTCACCCCTGTTTGAACATGAGAGTCAAACCTTATTATATTTTTAGTATTACTTTTTAAATTACGTTTTCCCTATTTTAGAACTATTCTAGAAATTATTAAGTTTCCTAGTTTAGTATGATTTCCTTTTCCTAGTTATATTACTTTTAGGAAATAGTGAAGCCTATATAAGAAGGCTTAGCATTATAGAATTCCTACACATTCAACATTATTATCTTATTTGATTTATCAAAGATATTTTATTTAGTTATTGTTCTCTAGTTTTCTCATAACTTTTGTGAATCTATTGATTTCACACTAATTTTCACTATCTTTTGGATCCTTGATCCAAATTATTACGCTTCCGATATGTTAAGTGGTACCAGAGCCTCGGTTGAGAGCCTCCACTAACATGGGTGATAAGAAGATTTAAGAATTAGGGATTAGTTTGAAGAATATACTAGAAACCGATATGCAAGCAATGGGAAACAATATTGAAAAGAAGCTAACCACAGTAATAGATGAACGTCACAAAGATATCACAAAAATAATCGAAAATATGTTTATTAAGTTCATAGGAGAAGAAGGAAAGAAGGTACTCGGAGAAAATTCTAAAACCCAAGCTGAAACTGTCCATCCTCATACTTCCGCCCCTCCCAATTCTACCACTCCCAATACTTCCACCCCTCCCAATTTCATCACTCATCTTCAAACCCCCCAGCCTCTTCCCAACCTTCTTACAACCATTATTCCTCCCAAAATAAATCATATTATCATCCATTACAATCCACTCCATCATACTCTACCTGTCCTTCATACACAACACCACAAACATCACAATTTGATTTTTGTGAGGATTTCAACTCTTATTCTACTCCCCAAAACTATCACAAAACTTTGCCACAACAACAAGCAATTGATGTTTAGGATTATGAACCATATTATTATCCTCCACCATCGCGACAGCAAAGGAACATGGGAAATCCACAAAACTATCGCCCCAAAGATGATATAACTCTATTTGATGGACTCTTACTATAGATGGGGCAAAATGATTTCCTGGTTTTTACGGAATTGAGGAGATGACCGTGCGGAGGAGACTCCTTGAACCGAGCAAACTGCTTAACCTCACACAGATGCACTGCGAAGAGAGTGCTTTAAGTTCGAGAGATCAATCTGTAGGACTCCGGAATAAACCAAGACAATGGCCGTTCCAGAGTCAACTCGGTCACAAGAGAGGATGGATTGATCTGTAGGAGGGAAGCTGAGAAATGTACGAGATCAATGGTGATCAAAGATTGTAGGTGTGTTGTGTATTCTGCGTGAAGAAATAAGGTAAGTTCTGATTGATTGAATTTTGCTCTGTTGAGAGTAATTGCTCATACGTTGAGTTCTTAATCTCTTGTTGTCTGTTGAAGAGAGATTGTCCGT
The DNA here is from genome assembly GCF_003573695.1 of Papaver somniferum. Taxonomy (NCBI): domain Eukaryota; kingdom Viridiplantae; phylum Streptophyta; class Magnoliopsida; order Ranunculales; family Papaveraceae; genus Papaver; species Papaver somniferum. Next base: position 154,706,750 of record NC_039363.1, on the reverse strand, counting down.
TGTTTCAATCATGATTCAGAGACTTATTTATATTGCAAGAATTGTAAACACCTTGATCCCATGAAGTGTGACAGTTGCTGGATTTAAAAAGTGGGGAAGTGGAAATCGTGTTAAAACTAGTTGCTCATCGTGTGGAGACTTGGTTGATTTTCTACCAACTACTTTGCTAACTCTTCTAACTGCTTGCACGACTTGCTCACATTCTCATCGTGTGTATGAATACACATTCCGTAAACCGCCAGACCAAAACCCTAGTTGATATCCCCCATGTGACACGATTGATGTCTCGTGATCGTGGATTCTGCAAGGCAGACGTGTATTTAGTTAGTCAGTTGTTGACTTTATGAGACGATGAGATTTTGTATTGTTGAGTCGAACGTGATTTTCAAATGTTCTAGGACTCAGGAATTGAACGTGTCTGTTGAGACAGAGGTATAATTGTAGAATGAATGTTGATAGTTAAGGTGAGTAAATATTACTCATTTGATGAATTGTTGAATATTGATAGTTGAACCATTATTCCTTAGTCTGAGCAAATATTGCTCATCTGAGCAAATGTTGCACGTTTGATGAATTATCGGTAGCGGGACCAAAATAAAATATTAATTTAAGATACTGGCAACTGGGCCGAGTATTATAATAAAAATGTTGATCACGAGATCAACGTAAAATTATTAGTGTTTGAATCTGCTCAGAATTATGCATTGCAGAGCTTTGGATTTGAAACCCTAATTTTGATCAATTGCTGGTCAATTGATGATTTATTGAAAATCAACCACGGAGTGAAGGATTGACCGGATACATGGGATGATGGACCGTCCATGTAGCGTCCAGATGCTCGAGTAAGCAAATACCAAAGTCTCTTGAAGACCAGTTAGTGAAAGGATGATTAAATGCTGGTTTAATCATTTATTAAAATAATGCTCGTCCTTAGATGATAAAACCTAATTATGAAGAGATGAGGGACCGACCAAGGGGTCCTGAAACTGGCCTTGGTTGGTCATGGGACCGACTGACGGTCGTTTTATGAAATTCCAAATTGTTTGGAAGAGTTTGAACCTAATGTGAACAAATTAGGTCAAATGATGAAAATGTGTGGGACCGGCCTCTTGCAAGCCAAAGAGCCAACCTTGGTCGTTCAAGGTAATATGCTCATGTCAACAAATTGTTCCTGTCTCAGACCTGAGATTTTTGATATTTTCAAGTGCGCGTTCGAGCAACATTTTGAGAAAATATGAAGAAATCAAGGTTTTTGCTCAAACTGAGGGAACTTCATAACATGAAGGAAATAATAATAATAAAATAAGGAATCATGAAGTATGGGACCGTCTATGGATAAGGCATGGCCGGCCTTCCAATAAGCCCGGTCCCATGGCACTTTTCCTAATTTTATATTATTTTCATGATTTTAGGGAAATATCATGAAATCAAGGAGTTTGTTGAAACTAAGGAGTTTCCTTGAAGTGAAGGAGTTTCCATGAGATGAAGGAAACAATAATAATAACAATAATAAAATAAGGGGCATGTGGGACCGGCCATGACTAGGGCATGGTCGGCCGGCTAGTGGCCCGATCCCATGAGTCTTCCCTAATTTTATATTATTTTCATGATTTGAAGGAAATTTCATGAAATTAAGGAGTTTTCATAAGATGAAGGAAATAATAATAAAATATTAAGGAATCATGAGGTGTGGGACCGGCCACAAGTAGGGCGTAGCCGGCCGGATAGTAAACCCGGTCCCATGACACCTTTCCTAATTTTATATTATTTCCTCGGTGTGAAGGAAACACCATGAAACTGAGGAGTTTCCTCGAACGAAGGAGTTTTGTTCAAATGAAGGGATATTCATGAGATCAAGGAAAAATAATAAAAATATGATAAAATAAAGAATTAAGCGTAAGATTGTCCACGGCATGGCTGGCCGGCCGGTGGGCCCAGTCCCCTAGCGCCTTAGTTAAAATTTTATTATTATTATTTTTCTTCCTATTCTGTATAGGTTCATCGTTCCTTCGTATTTTGGAATGATTGTTCGTGCATTCAGGTGCTCGTTAGTGCATTATTGTTGAATTCACTTGCACCATTTTAGTCGGGGCTTACTCGATAGCAGCTCAGATTCCCGTACGTTGAATATTTATTACTAACCCATGGAATTCTGTTGGGAAAAGCCGTGAATTGATGCAATGAAATATTATGAAGAACGTATAATATTTTCTAGGGATTCAATTAATGAATCTAGTGACCAGAAATAATTAATTGATGGCTCTATACTAGCGCGTCATCTAGGAGCATTAATTATTTGAGAATTGAGTGATATGAGCTAGTTGAAGCGTCATATTTTATTATGTATAGTCCGGGAAAACGTTGTTGCATCCTGAAGACGTTATTGCTCTATACTAGCAGGCAAGCTGTCTAGGAGCCATCCAATCATTAAGATTCTATACGCATGTCTTTTATATAGTTAGGGAAAACATTGTTACATCCTGAAGACGTTATGATCTATACTAGCAGGCCAGGTGTCTAGGAGTCGTCCAATCGTTCGATTTTATATAAAAGTGATTACTGAAATTGCTTAGTCTTCATGAAATCTGTCGTTGCCTCAATTGAGAGACTGCACATTCATGTAGGCTCTGAGAGATAATATACTCAGTTAGAGGTTCTTGTGGCATGAGTTTTCATGATTTCATGAGAGACATGAGCCTCAATACTTATCTGATTGCTGGATAAGAAATATGTAAGATTATGGTTTTACGATTTTATCCTTTGTCGAAAATCCACCATCAACATTAAGTCCCATGCTTAATGAAGGACAGTCATTTTCCTCAGTCAGCACTGGATGGTGATTTTTTTTTAGTTGCAGACGAAATAAGTAATTGAACTTGGTCGTAATATAGAATGTTACCGGATTTTCGATTGTACGAGCGATCTATGGCTTGAACGAAGATCCCAGTAGCATGATAGAGCATCGTCTGATGAGCGTAAATTGGTGTACCACCACTGATTTCGCCGTGTCTCTGCTTCTTCTGGAAAACACCAAACCGAAGATGAGGACTTTTGCAGATGTCCGTTCCAAGGTGAATCACCCTGAGATGAGGGAGTTAATTCGTGGTACGCCTCTTGATCAGCTGAGGAAGAAGAGGGGCGAAGATGAAAAGCTGAGAACCCGTTGATCATAGAGTTGAGCTGTATCCATCCGGTATGAAAGTTGGTCGTTTAGCTAAAATCAATTTCCATGTTGAATGTAAGGAAAATGACCATTTGGATGTTGTCTATGATGATCCTGAATATCATCTCGAAGAGATTGCTGCAAAAACATCCCTCTGCTTGCGTCTTCGAAACTTATGGATCCGTCATGGAGGGACTTTCAGTATCACAGTAGCAGACTGTCAGTCCCCAGTATCGGTGGGATATTCTCTTCATTCGTTCTCTTTATTCTTTCTTATTCATAGAAAGATGGAGATATCGAGGTTTAAAGACTTTGTGGAAATACCTAGGGAACGTCGCTCAACTATGAGTGTTATGAATTCCGTGTAGAAATTTCTGCTTGTATGTCATCCTCTCTGGAAGTTACTGAAACTTCATACGATGTCAAAATTTGATGATTAACCCCAGCTTTCGAAGATAAAAGACCGAGGAATCACATGAAAAAAGAATCCTCCGGTTTGGATATGTCTAGGGAGGTCCATGGCGCGTGCACCTTCATAACTTGTAATCCCTTGCAAACTTTCATATTTCATAAACCTGAGTGTGAAAGCCATATCTTTCTGCTCGTATGTCTGACTGATGCGCCCTTTTATTATGTGGTAGCAGAGGCATAGACGAACATCTTCTATAAAGGAAGTATTGTCCCATTCCCCACTCATTGGTACGTTTTTGTAAACCCATGGCCTGAAGTATGTTGTATCTCATTTGTAGAGGTGATGATAATATCTTGTAGAAAACTTCGGCTTGTGCTTGTTTGACGTGCAAGATTTGGGAAGACTTTCATGTCTTCATATCTTGATATGAATCATTGGTGCTTGGAGAAGTGTGATCCATCGAGTAACACTTCATAGGATGGATAGTTGATGAAGCCGGACTTCAAGATGTTGCTCCTGAAACCGTTGTTAATGCTGAGATCACAATTGGATTTGCTTCAAAGATACTTGTTAGTGTTGAGATCGTGGAAGGAGTTGCTCTAGAGATCCTTGTTGATGCTGAGACCATGGTTTGATGTGGATTTCACGGAATTGGAAGAAAGTGTCCGGGGAGGAGAAGTCAAAATTTGTTAACTCTCCTTCCACCATGGCTTTTCTTATCCGTGCAATTAGGATCACAAAACCAATGTTTGTTACTTCGTTTCAGAATCTTGCTCCATCAAGTATTGACGGTCTTCAATTCCCTACGGCTGGACAAGCGGCTCCCATGAGGAAATTTCCATGGAAAAGGAGAGTACAGGTGATGCTTGCTCGTCTTCGAAGGATGGTAAGGAATAAGAGTCTCAGAATCCAGGACTAAATGATCGATGATCCTCTTAATGTCGATGCTGGCAATTCTGACCCCTTGAACGCTTCAGAGGCCTCCCAAATAAGTACCCATCTTATATTTTCTTCATTTAAGCCTAAAATTACTGATTTGTGGATGAATGAATGAGAATCCATATGAATGAACGAAAAGTTCTGCCGAAATACGTCACCTGAAAATTCAGAATTCAGCCTTTTAGTAGAAATGTTGTAGAATCTTCGTCCGATGTCGGATTTTTACGGTATACCCAGTTTTCTTATGCCCAACAAAATTTCCAAGCTTTAACACATAAGCTTTTAAATTTTTGAGCATGTTTAGAGGTCGAAATCGACGAAACAGTAAACTTCCAAGAGACTCTCAGAAGGTTTTCAGCTGTCATGTAGTCCAATTCAGAATTCAGCTCTCAGAAAGCCACATCTATTTACTCGTTTATCCAATTGCTACGAAATTTTGATATGTTGTAGAGAACATCCATACAAAGATAATGGTATATAAATCAACCTTAGATTCTTCACCAATTGCTCCCAGTTAGTCATTTTATGCAGGGCAGAGTAAAATCTCTTCAGATGAGCTTGTTGCAAAACGTGTTTTTATGACTTTCACGCTATTTGTTCATGTATTGAATGCATAATGATGAAAGTTGATGATATTAGACCACTTACATGCTGGAGTTTATGATTCTCTTTGGTTTCCATGTTTAGATTGCTCTAATATCATGTAATCTTCGTATTAGGTGTCGAATACCGAAGTTGAGAATAATGAAACCAATAATGATAAATCGAGCAACCCTGGGATTATTGATGAAGAGAAAACCATCTATTCACTTCAAGGACATGAGAGGGTTTTCACTGAAGCTGTTAAGGAGACTGAGACTTGATTGTTGTTGCTTCAGTGATGGAAGAACCCTAACCAATAGCAGAAGAGACTGTCCCAGAAGAAGCTGTTGTCGAAGTTGCTCCAATAATTTAGAATCGTATAGTGGTGCATGAATACCCGAGTGCAGGAGTTTCTTTTGATCCTCCATTTGGTGACTCACTCCCATATCATGAACTAGTTGGCGGATTCAGTGTTCCTACTGGATATACAGTCTTGTACGAGAAGATATGGAATAAGTTTGGTCACATCACCGTTACCAGAGACCCTAAGCATGCTTATTCTTTGAAAATGCAAGTAAGTGTTATCTTGCGTGTTATAAATGATATATGCACTAGGGCTAGAAATACCGTTACTCCAACTGTACTCTTTGATTGGGAGTTTAACTTGGAGAATTATGAGAGACTTGGCTTCAACGTGAAATGGCTTCGTAAGAAGATAAATGCTATCAAGGACTCATGTCAGAATAACATACCCTTTCCCAACGATGATGTGATGGAGAAGGAAGGCAAGATTGCTAGATTGACTAAGGAGATGAACATGGAAAAGGCGGCCTTACAAGTCTTGAAGGATGCCAAGGAGCGAAAATCTTACTTTGCTGATTTTCTTTGATTTCGTTTCCATGATCTCTTGAACTTCTGAACTTCTGAGAGATGTGAGGTTTTATTTTTGGTTTTGAATTTTGATTGGTTTTGGATAAGTAGATGATTGAGGATTTTCTTTTGGACTTGATAGAGATTTTCTTTAAGTAAAGCGACCTTTGATAAATTGCTGAATTCAAATTACTGAATGCAAGTATTGCAAACATTTTGGAGGAATTGAAATACAATGAAAGAAAATCCTAAATTCCAAATCCAGATGTCATGAATGTTCAAATGCCCAATACCACAAATATCCAATGATCTCAGGCATCAAATGCTTTGAGCCAATTCTCATGTATCATTGGTACGGTCCTACCGTCCATGTTGATTAGCCTGTAGTATCCTCCAGTTATGGATCTAGCAACCATAAAAGGTCCTTCCCAATTAGAGCTTCTTGCAGAATGAAGGTTTTGTTTAGTTGCTTTAAGAACCAAATCTCCTTCATGAAATTTGTTAGGGTTGACCGTTCGCACCTTGAATATTTTCTGTTGATTCAGAACTCCTCGTGCAATGGGGTTCTATGGCTGTGGGGATTTCCAATCCTGTGGCACATATGGACATTCGTGCAAAGGAGAGTATCTAGGATATTATTTGTCGTGTTCATCCATGATTTCAGCAATGGTCGTATTAGTGAGATGCTCAACTCGGAGCGGTTCCGCATCCAACTACTTGGTGAAATATTGCTGAGGTGAGGTTATCCATTCATAGCATTTTGCAATAGCTAAGTTGTTAGTGGATTGAAGCCCTCGACCCAAGTAGTATATTTGAAAGTTGATAAAATGGATGTACGAGGAGGAATAAGACTTTCCTGAGTGCGGAACCTTTTGACTAACGCATGCGCATTTTCTTCAGTTCTTTGTGTTAGCTCCATCAAAGCATTGACTTCTTTCAGATGTTCGAACAACGGAGCATCCTCTATTTCTTCCGAATCGGAGCTTTCCTCAACAGAGAAATGTGCAATTGAAGGTGTTGGGGTTACCTTTTCAGCATGAATCCATGTGCGTCCGCGGATCATATCATATCCTGGATCTTCTCGGATTATGTAAAACTTGGCTTCTGTCCAGATCGAGTTTACCTTCATCTTGAGAGTAATATAGCCATAAGCGTCTTTGGGCGTTCCTTTATGATCCATGATTGAGGTTGGAGCATGAATAGATTCTTGTCGAGTGATACCAGCAACTCTGAGAGTTTTCAGAGGGATAACATTGACATTAGTGCCAACATCTATCAGCGCTCGTTTGAACTCGTTTCCTTTGATATGGATTGTGGTGAGAAGTCCCCAGTCATACATTTCTTTGTCTGTTGTTGAAGGCTCCGGGAGTATTTCTTGAATCGAGAAACGCTTCCCTGACACGATGTGATTCAATGCAGCAAACATGCCTTTTCTTTGAGCCTGGAGAGGGTCTCTGTGTACCCCTACAGTCCCCAAGTTAAGCTCTCCTGATTCAACCTTTTCTTGGAATATGTGCTTCAAAATTATGCAGTCCTTTGTGGGATGGTTGACGAATCTGTGAAAGCAGCAGTAGCAAGGACTTTCCATATCCTATTCGGTTGGTTCTTTGTTGATGTACGACAACTTGATTGCACCGTCTTGGACCCAAACATCTAGTAGTTGAATCACCTCTTCAATGGGAAAAGGGAAATCATGAGATTCTTGATCGGTTCCTACGCGCTGGGTTGGAGCCTGTGCATCTCATGTTTGATTATCCTTCCTTTGTGTTTTTGAAGGAGCCGGATAAGTATGCTTGCGTTGCGGCTCGGCCTTTCGTTTGCTCCCTTCTGCAACAATGTTTGTGGAAGGTTGGAGGTTGTACTTTGTTGATTAAATGTCTGCTACCTCGAGTTTCTCGTGGTTCCTCAGATTTTGTAGTTTTAGCTCTCTCTAGTAAAGCAGGTGCAGCAGTTGATGATCTCTTAGCCGCTTCATGAAGTTCTGAGAAAGTCTGGAACCTGAGATTTTCCAGTAAAGCTTTGTATATCGGAATCATTCCATTGATGCACAAGTCCACGAGTTGTTGTTCTGTGACATTTGGATCATGACAGTCCAGTGCTTGAACTCTGAACCTTTTCACATAATCATTAGGATGTTCACTGCTCCTTTGAAACATCCTTCCAAGATCAGAGAGGGTGACTTGCTCTGAAACTATAAAGCGTAAATCATTTCTCCCAAACTTGTGATACTTCCTGGTGCGATGTTGTTGTACTAGGTATATGCCCCGTCTTTCAGATATTTTGAAATTTCCTTAAGACGGACGACATGGTTATGCTCATGTTCGCCCAACGCCTCCCGAAACCGAGAAACATTTTCTTGAGCATTGCATGTTCCATCATAAAGGGTGAATGTTGGAGAGACATAACCTTTTGGCAGAGGAATATTTTGTGTAGCAACAGGGTATGTAGGTTGGTGATGGCGGATAGAGGACGTCTTATCTTTTCCACGATCCTCCAAGAGGCGTTCCAAGTCTTCACGAGTGATGAAACTGGACGGTTCTTTCGCTAGTGGGTTGTCTGCAGCCTTAGGAACTTCCTCATCATATACTACATGGATTGGAGTGACTTCATTATCAGCATCCGAAGATGTTTCTTTGGATTTTACTTTCTCTTGAGTTTTCTCTGACATTTTTTCTATAAGAGTCTTGAGATAATTGCATAATTTCTTCTGCGTGGCAGCCATGTCAACCTTAATTTTGGCAATAGTTTCTTGCACCTTCATGAGAACACCTATGGTAGGCGTATTTTCTCTGACTTCTTCAGGAGACCTGCCGAAGAGAGGATTGTTGATGGCGCCAGTACCGGAGCACCAGTATTCGGAGGAGTAGTATTGGCAGGTTGCGCCGGAGGAGTGGTATTAGTGGTACCACTATAGCTTGCAATGTTAGGGTTGGGTGTTGAACCCGGGTTGGTAACTGAACCAGACCTAAGATCGACCATATTTGTGAGAACTGAGATTGCAACCGAGAGAATGATCTCCCACTGTGGTCGCCAATCGTTTTATGAAATTCCAAATTGTTTGCAAGAGTTTGAACCTAATGTGAACAAATAAGATATGGGACCGGCCTCTTGAAAGCCAAAGAGCCAACCTTGGTCGGTCAAGGTAATATGCTCATGTCACCAAAGTGTTCGTGTCTCAGTCCTGAGAGTTTTAATATTTTCTGATACGCGTTCGATCAACATTCTGAGAAAATATGAAGAAATCAAGGTTTTTTCTCAAATTGAGGGAACTTCATAAGATGAAGGAAATAATAATAATAAAATAAGGAATCATGAAATGTGGGACCGGCTATGGCTAAGGCATGGTCGGCCGGCCAATAAGCCCAGTCCCATGGCACTTTTCCTAATTTTATATTATTTTCATGATTTTAGGGAAATATCATGAAATCAAGGAGTTTGTTGAAACTAAGGAGTTTCCTTGAAGTGAAGGAGTTTCCATGAGATGAAGGAAACAATAATAATAACAATAATAAAATAAGGGGCATGTGGGACCGGCCATGACTAGGGCACGGTCGGCCGGCTAGTGTCCCTGTCTCGTTAGTCTTCCCTAATTTTATATTATTTTCATGATTTGAAAGAAATATCATAAAATTAAGGAGTTTTCATAAGATGAAGGAAATAATAAAAAATAATAAGGAATCATGAGGTGTGGGACCGAACACAAGTAGGGCATAGCCGGCCGGCTAGTAGACCCGGTCCCATGACATCTTTCCTAATTTTATATTATTTCCTTGGTGTGAAGGAAACACCATGAAACTGAGGAGTTTCCTCAAACGAAGGAGTTTTGTTCAAATGAAGGGATTTTCATGAGATCAAGGAAAAATAATAAAAATATGATAAAATAAAGAATTAGGCGTGGGACTGGCCACGACATGACTGGCCGGCCGGTGGGCCCAGTCCCCTAGCGCCTTAGCTAATATTTTATTATTATTATTTTTCTTCCTATTCTGTATAGGTTCATCGTTCCTTCGTATTTTGGAATGCTCGTTCGTGCATTCAGGTGCTCGTTAGTGCATTATTGCTAAATACACTTGCACCATTTTAGTCGGGGCTTACTCGATAGCGGCTCAGATGCCCGTACGTTGATTATTACTAACCCATGGAATTCTGCTGGGAAAAGCCATGAATTGAAGCAACGAAATATTATGAAGAACATAAAATATTTTCTAGGGATTCAATTAATGAATCTAGTGACTAGAAATAATTAATTGATGGCTCTATACTAGCGCGTCGTCTAGGAGCATTAATTATTCGAGAATTGAGCGATATGATCTAGTTCAAGCGTCATATTTTATTATGTATAATCAGGAAAAATGTTGTTGCATCCTGAAGACGTTATTGCTCTATACTAGAAGGCAAGTTATCTAGGAGCAGTCCAATCTTTAATATTCTATACGCATGTCTTTTATATAGTCAGGGAAAACATTGTTACATCCTGAAGACATTATGCACTGTACTAGCAGGTCAGTTGTCTAGGATCCGTCCAATCATTCGATTTTATATAAAAGTAATTACTGAAATTGCTCAGTATTCATGAAATGTGTCGTTGCCTCAATTGAGAGACTGCACATTCATGTAGGCTCTGAGAGACAATATACTCAGTCAGAGGTTATTGTGGCATGAGTTTGCATGCTTTCATGAGAGACATGAGCCTCAATACTCATCTGATTGTTGGATCAGGAATATGTAAGATTATGGTTTTACGATTTTAGCCTTTGTCGAAAATCCACCATCAACACTTACACATTGAAGATTTCTTAGATTTGTTGTGTACAGTTGATCGCTTCCTTGCTTATATGCGCATACCTGAAGATCAACAAGTAGAGCTTGGTTCTTTCAAGTTTACTGGATCAGCTTCCTCATGGTGGGACCATCTTAAAATAGAACGAGCCAATCAAGAATTGCGACCAGTTCAGTCCTGGACAGCCATGAAACAACTGTTGAAGAGAAGACTTCTTCCTCCGGACTACATGCAAACCTTGTTCATCAGTTTGCAAAACTGTCGCCAAGGCAATCGCATAGTACAAGAGTATGTAACAGAATTTCTCGTATGTTATCTCGGAACCAGCTGAATGAGACGGTTGATCAAACAATTGGGAGGTTCGTCAATGGACTTGATTGGAGTATACAAGAAAGGTTAAATATTCAACAATACACTTCTCTTCATGTTGTCATTAATAATGCTCTAAAGATAGAATATTTCATGCTTTCTCCACAACCATACCCAAAATCCTCATTCTCTTACCCTAGAAAACCTTCGTTTCAAAATTTTCCTAATAGGAAACAACCTTCTCTATTCCAGTCCCGTACTTCTCCTACTCCCACTACCACTACCACTACCACCCAACCATCAACCATCTTCTTCCCAAACCCCACCTACCACAAAGACTCCACTACCTCCACCCCAGCCTAGTAATGCTCCACCGATTCGACCAAAACCTCAAAACCCTTATGCATACCCAACTGAAAAAACAAGTGCTATAAGTGTAAGTGTTGATGGTGGATTTTCAACAAAGGTCAAAACCGTAAAATCATGATGCATTTTTTTGACATGGCTTTCAGGCATGCAACGATTCATATTTTACGAAGCCATGATGAACATGTATGTCGAAAGGCCCCCACTAGCTAAGGGTTCGATCCCTGACATTTCATCGTGCCCTCTATGTAGAATAACATAATTGGGCGGTTCTCCGTAAGATTGAGAGCAATAATTCCTTCAGGACGTCGGTGATACTCACTGTTCCCTGACTACATGAGAGAGACCCCCCCTATACATAGAAGAACGATTGGGCGGTTCTCCGTAAGATTGAGAGCAATAACGCCTTTAGGACGTCGGTGACACTCACTGTTCCCTGACTATGTAGAGAGACCGTGTATATACCCAGGCGGTTCTCCATAAGATTTAGAGCAATAACGTCTTCAGGACTTCGGAAACACTTGTTGTTTCCTGACTATACACCTCAGAACGGGTATGACGCTTTAACTGGCTAATATCTCTTCTGCAATAGATTAATTCTACCGTGACATTCACCACTGAATTCCTAGAAGATAATCTATTTATCTCATTACTCCGATTTCATGATCGAATCCACGACTGATCTCATGGAATGGTAATAGATAATCTCATTACTCCGATTTCATGATCGAATCCACGGCTGATCTCATGGTATGGTAATAACTACTTTCATTACTCCGATTCTGTGGTCGAATCCACGATCCCATAGAATGGTAATACCTATTTTGTTATTATTCCGAATTCATAGTCGAATCCACGACTGATCCTATGGATTGATAATAATAAACTACTCACTTTTATTGCTCAATTTCATGAAGCATTCTCCATTGAATTTCATAAATTAGTAATAAATACTCAACAATCGGGCATCTGAACTATCACTGAGTAAGTCTCATTTAATGGTGCAAGTGTACTCAACAATGATGCACGAACGAGCACCCAATTGTGCGAACGAGCATCCAAAAATATGGACAAACGAGGAATCCCGCACGAAATAGGAGAGAGAAAATAATAACATTAAAATAATGGAGAAGCGCCCATGGGCCGGGCCCACCGGACGGCCGTCCATGCCTTAGCCGTGGCTGGTCCCATGCTTCCTCCATTATTTTTCCTTATTTTGTTATTTTCATAAACTGATGAAGACTCCTCCATTCTAACAACTTTCCTTGTTTGAGCAAAACTCATGGTTTCTCCATATTTTTGTGGTTTCATGAAAAATAATAATATAAAAGGAAAGGTGTCGCGGGACCGGGAAACTTAGCCGGCCGGACATGCCTTAGCCGTGGCCGGTCCCACACCTAGCAATCCCCAATCTTTCATAAATTGTTATTTCTCTCATCTCATGAAACTTCCCCGTTTCAGCAAAATCATGGTTTCCCCATATTTTCTCAAATATTGCGCCAACCACGAAAAAGTCCAAAGTCAACATGGTCACATGACCGACTAGGCTACTCACGAAAATATATTAAAATATTATTGTTTTAATATTAACGAAATATTGATCAAACGGGCATACTTGCTCATTCGAGCAAAATCGAGAATTTCAGTCAAAGATCGAACTCTTCTGAAAATTCAAGATATTGCTCAAACACACATCAAAAATCCTGAAACTCTCAGGACTGAGACATGGGCATTATGGTGACACGAGCATTCTCCCTTGACCGACCAAGGGCGGCTCTAAGGCTTGCAACGAGCCGGTCCCACGCGTTTTCACAATTTTGACTTAATTTGCGCAATTGCTCATATTGGGTCCAAACTCTTCCCAACCAACTTGAGATTTTCTTAGTCGACCATCAGCTGGTCCCACACCCTCAAGGGCCGGTTCCATGCCTTCTTGAACGGTCCCTCACCTCCATAAATTAGGTTTTATTACCTAATGCTCAGACGAGCACTATTTCAGTAAATGATGAAACCAACATTTAATCATCATTCTTTCACCAACTCTGGTGCACGCTCACTCAAGCGCTCGGGCACCACATGGACATCCATAATTCCATGTGGTCGGTCCTCTCTCACTTGACCTATTTTCAGCGATCCACCAATTAACGAACAATTGATCAAAAACTAGGGTTTTGAAAAAACGCTCAACAAATCATCATTTTGAGCATGTTCACACACTGAACAAATTTATGTTGATCCAGCAAACAACACGCAGATTAATTATATAATATTCGGTACCTACCAGTATTTTAATTAATATTTTATTGGGTCACGTCAACAACAAATAAATAATTCGTCGAATTGAGCAATACTTTCTCAGTTGCTCGAATATTGATCCACTATCGATATTCAGTAATTCGTCGAATTGAGCAATACTTTCTCAGTTGCTCGAATATTGATCCAGCTATCAATATTCAGTAATTTACCAGTAATTCGTCGAATTGAGTAATACTTGCTAAGTTGCTCGAATATTGATCCAACTATCAATATTCAGTAATTCGTCGAATTGAGCAATACTTGCTCAATTGCCCAACTATCAATATTCAGTAATTCGCAATACTTGCTCAATTGCTCGAATATTGATCCAATCATCAATATCCAATAATTCTTCGAGCGATACTTGCTCAGTTACTTGAATGTTCCACTGAGCAATTCGTCATTCATGCTCAATTCAACAAAACCTAGACTCATTGTCTAAATCATTCAACGTGACTAATTAAATACACGTATGTCATGCAGACTCCACGGTTCGTGAGATATCAATCACGTCACAAATGGGGGATATCAATTAGGGATTTGGTATGGCGGCCTACGGCACGTGGATTCATCCACGATGAGAATGTAAGTAAGTCGTGCAATGGTTGAAGGAGTTAGCAAAGTAGTGGGTGGACGGTTAACCAAGTCTCCGCACGACATGGAACTAGTTTCACCACGATCTTCCACTTTTCCACTCTTTCACTCAAGAAACCGTCACACTTACAGGGATCAGGATGTTCATCATTCTTGCAATATAAATAAGTACAAATCGAGGACAACCGATCAGGATCATTATCATCATCGATATTTTTCTACAAAAACTCGATTAGAAAATTATTCACAGAACTCAACTTCAGCAGTTCACCAATTTGCAGAAACCTTCAACACATCCACAATCCTTGATCATCATTGATCCCACACAATTCTCAGCTTCCCTTCTACAGATCAACCCAGCTCCCTCTTTGCGACCGAATTGACTTTGGAACGTCCATTGTCTTGGTTTAGGCCGGAGTCCTATAGATTGATCTCTCGAATCTAAGCACTCCCTTTGCAGTGCATCTGTGTGAGGTTAAGCAGTTTTCTCGGTTGAATAGTATCGACAACACGCTCGTCTCTTCAATTCTATGAAAAACCAGCAAACCGTTTTCCCCCATCCATAGTAAGCAACCAGGTCATACATCAAACCAATGTAGAAGTGGGCGTACATTGATGAACGAAAAAGAGTCTGTTGTGTACGAGGAAGAGAGTGAAGATGTTCATGGAAATATCCCAGATATACAAGCATATACGGAGGAAGGAGATGAAAGAGATCATGTCTCTTATGTTGTTCGAAATTTATTGTCCATTCCTCGTGTTGATTATCCAACTCATAATCATCTATTCTGCACTTAGTGTCGTGTGCAGGACAAGATATATGATGTAACCATTGATACTGGAAGTTGTAAAAATATTGTTTCATCTAGATTGGTAGATAAGCTGCAATTATCTACTCATCCACATCCTAAACCATACTCCATTGGCTGGGTTGCTGATAATAGCAAGAAGAATGTAGATTCTTAATGTTTTGTGTCGTTTAAAATTGGAGCATATAACGAGACGGTGGTTTGTGATGTTGTGGATATTACTGCTTGCCACATATTACTTGGACGCCCATGGCTCTATGATGTAGATATCACTTATAGAGGTAAAGCTAATACGTATTCATTCATGTACAATGGAAACAAAATCAAATTGCACCATATTACGTGAAACCTAAGCCAAGTCTACAACAAGAAGAGACTACAATGCTGGTTTCCCCGGACATCTTAGTAGATGCATAAGAATCAGATATGATTTATGCTTTAGTTGTACAACCTTATACCCCGGACCTTCCGAAAACTATTCCTACTCAAGTGCAGTCCTTATTAGATGAGTTTGCATGTGTTCTACCATCTGATAAGCCCGAGTCTTTGCCTCCTATGAGAAATATTCAACACCAAATAGATCTCATCCTAGTGCAAGTCTACGTAATCTTCCACACTACCGTATGACCCCTAAAGAACATGATATACTTCGAGGACAGGTTGATGAATTGGTTTCTAAAGGTTTCATACAACCTAGTTTGAGCCCTTGTGTTGTTCCCGCCCTTCTTGTGCCTAAAAAATATGGAACTTGGCGTATGCGTATTGATATTAGAGTTGTTAATAAGATCACAATCCGCTATCTCTTGCCAATCCTAATATTAGACGATATGCTTGATATGCTCTCCGGTTCCATAATATTTTCTAAGATTGATCTTAAAAGTGGATATCATCAGATCCGAATTAGACTTGGGGATGAATGAAAGACTGCATTTAAGACAAAAGATGGTCTCTTCGAGTGGCTTGTTATGCCATTTGGTTTGTCTAATGCTCCAAGTACATTCATGAGGATTATGAATCAAGTCTTACAGTCCTTCATTGGTAAGTTTGTTGTGGTTTATTTCGATGACATCCTTATCTATTCTAAATCTGAAGAGGAACATCGCTCTCACTTAAGGGTTGTTTTCAATGCTCTCAAGGAGAATGAGTTATTTATCAATATGAAGAAGTGTCAATTTTTCACTTCAAAGGTTCTGTTTTTGGGTTATGTTGTTTCTGCTGATAGTATTCAAGTAGATGATTCAAAGAACCCAGCTATTCGTGATTGGCCTACTCCTAAAACAGCCTCTGAAGCTCGAAGTTTTCATGGTTTAGCTTCCTTTTACCGTCGATTTATAAGAGATTTCGTATCTATTGCATCCCCTATTACTGACAGTTAGAAGGATAAAAGGTTTATATGGACAAATGAAGTTGAATCGAGTTTTCAATTACTTAAAGAAAGGCTTACTTACGGTCCTATCCTTGCACTACCTGATTTCAACAAGATTTTTGAGGTACACTCCGATGCTTCTATATTAGGAGTTGGTGTTGTTTTATCACAAGAAGTTAAACCTATCGAATTTCTTAGTGAAAAGCTTACAGAAGCTCGTCAAAATTGGTCTACTTATGAGTTAGAATTATATGTGGTGATTTGTGCACTACGAAAATGGAGACATTACTTAATACACAAGGATTTGGTCTTGTATACTGATCACCAATCCCTCAGATATATACATAATCAATCACCATCCAATAAAATGCATGCAAGTTGGATCTCTACCTTACAAGAATACATGTTCTCTATTCAGCACAAATATGGTTTGAAAAACAAGGTTGCAGATGCACTATGCCGTTTCACAAATCATAGTTCTCGTGACTTACTCTTTATTATTATCCGTGCTGAAGTGGTTTCTTTTGACTTCCTTAAAGATTTATATCCTAACGATCCATACTTTTCCTTACTATGGCAGAAATATTCCTCCGCATAACAAGGTACGGGTGATTTTGCTCTACATAATGGGTTTCTTTTTAAGGGTGGTCGTTTATGCATTCCCGATAGTTCCATTCGTGAAAACCTTATTAAGGAGTTACACAGTAGTGGTCTTTCTGGTCATTTCGGGCAAGATAAGACTATTTCTCTTGTGGAAACTCGTTACTTTTGGAATTATCTCAAAAAGGATGTCCATGATTTTGTGAGACGTTGTATGGTTTGTCAACGAAGTAAAGGTCATGCACAAAATACTGGGTTATACATTCCTCTCCTAGTTCCAGATGCTCATTGGGAAGATATATCAATGGATTTTTTTCTAGGTTTACCAAGAACCCAAAGAGCTCATGATTCATTTTTTGTGGTTGTTGATCACTTTTCAAAAATGGCACACTTTATTCCTTGCAAGAAGACTATGGATGATGTAACCACAACAAATCTTTTCTTCCGTGAGATAGTCTGTTTGCATGGAATTCCCAAGACCATTACTTCTGATCGAGACACTAAGTTCTTAAGTTGGTTTTGGAAGACACTTTGGAATCGTCTCCAAACCAAAATGCAATTTACTAGCACAGCTCACCCTCAAATAGATGGGAAAACTGAAATAGTAAACCGATCATTAGGGAATCTTATTCGTTATTTATCCGGAGACAAGCCTCGACAATGGGATTTATCTCTTGCTCAAGCTGAGTTTTCCTACAATTCATTTCCTAATCGGTCTATAGGTTATGCACCTTTTCAAATGGTTTACTCCAAGGTTCCTAACCACACATTGGATCTTGTCTCTTTACCATCCATTCCTAGTTCCAATGTTGCAGCTGATTACATGATTGAGTCTCTACAAGTGCTACATGATAAGATAAAAATAAATTGGAAGCTGCTAATGCCAAGTACAAGCTAGAAGTCGATCGTCGACGTCGTTTTCAGTCCTATGAAGTTGGTGATCTAGTTATGGTGTACTTAAGTAATGATCGTTTTCCTACGGATACTTACAACAAGACATAGTACAAGAAGATTGGCCTTATCCGCATATTGAGAAAGATCAGCGAAAATGCATATGTTGTCGACTTCCTAGCTAGTATGAACATCTCGTCTACATTCAACGTTAAGGATATCTTTCCTTACTTTCCAGGAGATGAAGTTTCTCTTCCAACACTGAACTCGTGGTTGAGTTCTTTTCAAGAAGGGGGGCCTGATGTAGGACATCTAGACCAAGTCACCCCTGTTTGAACATGGGAGTCAAACCTTATTCTATTTTTAGTATTACTTCTTAAATTACGTTTTCCCTATTTAGAACTATTCTAGAACTTATTAAGTTGCCTAGTTTAGTATGATTTCCTTTTTCTAGTTATATTACTTTTAGGAAATAGTGAAGCCTATATAAGAAGGCTTAATATTGTAGAATTCCTACACATTCAACATTATTATCTTATTTAATTTATCAAAGATATTTATTTAGTTATTGTTCTCTAGTTTTCTCATAGCTTTTGTGAATCTATTTATTTCACACTAATTTTCACTATATTTTGGATCCTTCATCCAAATTATTACGCTTCCGCTACGTTACTGTGTTTGCTGTTAAACTTCCAAACTCCTTTGAACATATATGGAACAATGCAAGAAATAAAAGCCTAATTATCAGAGAAGCTTGGATCACTGCAGCTTGTTCTGTTATCAGAGAACTGTGGTTTCAAAAAAAAAAGATTCTTTGAAGAAGTCAAGCCAAATGAACAATAGTTCAAGAACAGAGTAAAGAAACTGGTGTGTGAAAGAGGACAAAGAATGAAGAGTAATAAGTGGAATCAAGCATATGATTGCCAAGTAATATCATTTTTCAATCTGGGTCTAGATGCAACAAATTTCAATACATTAAAATTTGTCATTGGTCTCCACCCCCAATGGGATATACCATGTTTAGCTGTGATGGCTCCTCTATTGGTATTCCTAGATCTGCTGGATTTGGTGTTGTGATTAGAAATCATTTATGTCGGGTGCTTGGTGCATTAGCAGGAGGCATAGGTATTACAACTAATTATGTTGCAGAAAACTATGCAGTTTTATATGTTGTAGAATTGGCATGAGAATGGGAATTACAGGATATCATTATATGTTCAGATTCCAAAACTGTTATCGATGGTTTTATCAAAGGGCAGGTTCCATGGTTCATAAAGATGAGATGACAAAAAGATGTAAGTAAGGTATCTTCAATTATGTTTCAACATTATTTCAGAGAGACTAATTTCTCTGCTTATACAGTTGCAAAATGGGGAGATAGTTTGGCAGTAGGTGAAAGACAGTTAACTATTGTAAGACCTAACTTCTTAATAATAGTAGAGATGCAAGAAGTGGAATACTATAGATTCTGTTAAATAATGG
Source organism: Papaver somniferum (assembly GCF_003573695.1). NCBI lineage: Eukaryota > Viridiplantae > Streptophyta > Magnoliopsida > Ranunculales > Papaveraceae > Papaver > Papaver somniferum. Next base: position 154,687,292 of record NC_039363.1, on the reverse strand, counting down.
GCTTGGTTATTTTTCTCATTTTCTAATATTTGGGCCTATGTAGTTGGCATGTTTTAGTTTGTTTGTGTCTGGGATGTATTATTTAAAACTCTATTTTTCAATTAATAAAATATGTGATACAGAAAAAAAAATTAAAAAAAATCACAACCGGAACCGGAACCTTCACGGGTCACAAGACCTTCAAGCTTGTGACAGATGGAGTCGACTGCATCTTCGGACACAATATCCTTATTGAGACGATCCTTAACTCGTGTCTTCATGACAGAAAGTTCAGAGTTAACCTTTATCAACTCGGTTCTTAACACATCAAGCCCTTTTAGAGTATCAACAAGCAGCAGCTTTGCATCGTTAAACTGGCCGATAAAGTCTTGAACATCTTCAGCAGAAATCTCTTCATCATCCTCAATATCTGAAAAGTTATCAAGAGATTGAGGAGACGTGTCATCAACTTCCACAAATGTTCTTTTCTCCTCCTCTTTGAGTTCGAGACCAAAACCCTTATCAAGAAAACCTTTTGCAAAGTTACAAGTTCCCGAAGGAGATGCCATTCTTGAGAAAAAACCTGTAGTAAGCGTACTCTTTCAAAAAAAAAGTTTTGTTATTTAAATGGTTCCTCAGGAAGACCGATTTTAGGGTTTCCAAAGTCGGTCCGCGGCATGTAATAAAGGTACCAGTACGAACAAAAAAAATGGCCCATAGGAGAAAAGAAAAGAAACAAAGCAATGAAGGATGCAATTCAAAAGGACTGTTTGCGAAGCAGTATTTGCTGAGTGAAAAGTTTCACAAGTCTTAGCTCAATAAATTTTATATTCTCATAGGAGAAAAATTTAGAGCATAAGAGTAGCAATTTTGACACAATAAAATTTCAAAAATGAATAAAGAAATCAAAATCTTGACAAAACAAAAACACAAATACTTATGCAAACATGTTTGTGAATCTAAGCACGATAAGAAAATTGCTAGAGAATCAGAAAACACTTTTCCATCAAGTATACCTGATCAAATCTCACTCCACCAGGATTTTTTGTGAGTGAGATTTCAACCTTGTGATTAATTAACACAGTTATGAGCCTTGATCTCATCAAATGAATATTGTTTTCGGTTAAACCTCTTTCTCCAGATCTTTGGAGGAAAACTGTTATGATGCAAAAAGTTATCATAAAATTTACTATCATCAAGATATGATGTATATTTTTTGTTCTTACCTAATGTAGTTTGTCTAGAGGGAATTAACAGACTTTGGACGATCTCTTTATATCCTTCAATTATTAGATTTAGGTTGTCTTCCATATCTCTATTTTTGCTTTCTTCTTCTGGTACATTTTTCACATCAACAACAACATTATCTCCCTTTTTAGAAGAATATCCTTGAAATCTTCTTGGACGATTTGGGTAAGGGAGTTTGTTACCTTGAACATTTAAAGAACACATCGAACTGACTTTCCTGGTAGAATACACAGGGTGAGTACTAAAACCAATTGGTTTAAACATACGAATGTCAGTTACACCTTTGAGAATTAATTCTAAGGTGTGTTGAAGATGAACAATAGAATTGTCATTCAACCTAGATTTTCTATTTTATCCAACATGTCCTTTTGAGTCACAAAAGAGACACACTATCTGATCACCTGAGTGACTAGAGAAAACAAACTCAACACCATCGTTGGGAGACTTCTTCCTTCCATGTGATGTGGATATTCCTTGATTAGAGGAAGACACAAGCACATCTTTTCCAACAGGAAGGGATTTTGGTTTTACTTCTGGAACAGAATTTTTTACAGTTCAATCATAAGCAATCGGTATAGTGGACTCTTTCAAACATTCTTAAACAGAGAGTTTACTCAAAAGATGTTCAATTTCTAAAGCATCCCCTTTGAGTTTTTCCTCAAGTAGAGTTCGTGAAGAACATATTGAGGCGTTTTCCTCTCGAATGGCCTTTAGAAGAGAGTCACGCTCATTCACCATACCAACAAGAACATTGACTTTGTGTTTCAACCTATTGACATCATCAACCTGGATTCTAACAAGTTTTAGAATCATTTCACTCTCTTTGGATGTTTCCCTTTCAACTTCAGAGTCAGACTCGTCGGTAAGGTAATCAGGGTAACACTTGTCAATGCAAGTTTGTTCCATTGGAACACTAAGTTCATTTACATTCAAGATTGACAAATCTTTCTCTTTAATAGATTTCATAGAAACTGAACTTTTATTTCTGGCGATGCGTTTGTCAGAAATAACAGTATTGTCTATATTCAGATCGCTACAAACACAAAGTTATAAGGTCTTAAACGCGTTTGCATGCTTTGATACCAATTGAAAAAGCGGGGATCTGACAACCACACCTAATATTTCGTTCAGCAATCTGAATGGACAAACTCCAATATACTTTCAAGAGAATCAACTAGACAGTCAGACTCAATTTATAGAAAAGTATATCAAAGAGTTATATCTCAATTTCTCAATTCAATCTGCAATCAAACAAATAGGAATTTGCGAGCCCGATAGAACAAGAGAAATAACTTCTACGGTATCATAAACCAATATCCAAGTGTCAAGCAATTCAATCAACAACCCAAACGTTGGATTCAAGAACTGATTGAACTTAACGCACAACCTGTGATATTTCAATTATATAGAAAATATAATGTGGAAAAGAAATAACACAGACACCAGAAATTTTGTTAACGAGGAAACTACAAATGCAGAGAAACCCCGGGACCTAGTACATCTTTGAACACCACACTGTATTAAGCCGCTACAGACACTAGCCTACTACCAATGAACTTCAGACTGGAATATAGTTGAGCCCTAATCAATCTCACACTGATCATGGTACAGTTGCGCTCCTTACGTCTCTGAACCCCAGCAGGATTCTATGCACTTGATTCCCTTAGCTGATCTCACCCACAACTAAGAGTTGCTACGACCCAAAGTCGAACACTTTAAACAAATCTGACTCATACAGAAAAGCCTATTGGAATAGATAAATTTGTCTACCACAGAAATACCTATGAGTTTTATTCCGTCTTTTGATAAATCAAGGTGCACATGAACCGATTGATAAACCGGACTTATATTTCCGAAGAATATCCAAGTATTATCAATCATCTCACAATAATCTTAATCGTATGGAAGCAAAACAAGATATTGTGGAATCACAAATGATGAGACGAGGATGTTTGTGACTTATTTTAATCTTACCTATCGGAGATGAATCTCAAGAAAATCTTAGCAAAGATAATACTCAATCACGATAGTAGAAGTAAGATCAGAACACGTAACTACAAAGAAAATAGTTGGGTCTAGCTTCACAATCCCAATGAAGTCTTCAAGTCGTTAACGTACATGGTTTTGGAAAAAACCTAAGGTTAAAGGACAATCGACTCTAGTCGCAACTAGTGTCACACAGAAGGTGTGGGGATTAGGTTTCCCTGTTTCTAGAGTTTTCTCTTATATAGTTTTCAAATCAGGTTTGCAATCTAAGTTACCTTGGTAAAAAAGCATTCAATATTTATCATTAGATGAAAACCTGATTATATTCAAGCTAATATGTTTCAACCGTTAGATCAAACTTAACTTGTTATACACAAATGAAATGTACCTTCATTTAGTTTTGAGTAACCGTACCTAAACGTGTACACTAGGTTGGCTCAACAGTAGATAACCAAAGTTAGCTATATGCACACTTTCATATTAACCTTATTCATCTTAACCATAACTAGTTCAAATGACTCAAATAAAACTAGTTATAGAGTTTTTCAATTACTATATTCTCATAGAAGTGTACAAGAACACAATTGAAGAAAAATCGGTTTGATTCACTCGAATCAATTCATGAACATTATAGCCACGGTGTACATAGATTGCATTCCATATTATATAAATGTATTTGTTCATGTTACAACCAATTCTAGAACTTTAACCTCTCAATTATGCAAACGGGTATGCATACTTAAGTAGCCGGACCAAGTTTGGGTTCGCCAGTATGCAAACGGGTACGCATACCTCCAAACTCATTAGAAATTCCTTGACCTAAACCTTACGCCAGTATGTGTAGTGGTATGTGTACTTAGGCTCTCGGACATTCACAAACCAACAGATATGCATACGGGTATGTATACTATGGTTCTCGGACATGGATTACATATATGCGAGAACACATACTATGTAAATAATTTTTAAGTGTTCTAAACTCTATTTCAATCATTGAAACATTCTTAGAGGATGATAATAGCTGTTTTCACGAACTATTAGCATCAAAGAAATTTTCAAGTTATTGAAATAATCATTACGAAGTCTACACTAAATGATTGTATCACACAAATCATGTAAGATGTTACTCGGCGATTTTCACATGACCATCTTTTGACTTTCGTCAAGAATGTAAGATGAACTTGGTCGAAACGAATGCTTACCAACACATATTTCGAGAAATATGTAAGCGAGTTAAACTCATCTCGAAATATCAAATGTGCATAATCAAATAATATATAGCAATACGAATTTTGTCTCAATATAGGAGATAGAGTAGAAATAGACTTTCCAAGTGATAGATGAGTTTCAGTCTCCACATACCTTTTGTTGATGAAGTTCCACAATCTCTCCTTAGTAGTTATTCGTCTTCAAATGATGAATGTCGTGAAGTCTAATGCTCAACTACACAATTTATCCTAGTCCGAGACATCGCTATAAGTAGACTAGAAATCAAGACTTATAGTTTTGATCACCAACATTGGCAAACAAGCTTGAGATATCAACGCTTGCGAATGTTAACTCTGATATACTTGATAGTGATTCTATAGAGTTTGGTTAAGTCCTAACCTATTATTAAGTATCACACTTTGGTTGTCGTATTATCTCGATCTTGTATCCATAGACAATCACACAAAGTGTGAATACCGATTTGTTGTATTGTCTCGACCCTGTCCATAGACGATCACTTTCGGCAAAAGGACTTATAGGTTGAAAACAAAAAGATTGTGGTGTATTTGGGTACCCTCGTCTTTTCAATTGGTATCAGAGCAGGAAAACACATCTAACAATCGGTGTTTGGCGCGATCCAACCTATAAGAATTGAATCCAATAACTGATTCAGTTAACGTAGTAGCAGGATTTGACTACTCCAAAGACTCTTGGTGGAAAACACGAATGAAGTATATGATACTCTTGTTCCTGAATTTGCTAGGAATTGGGATTAAGTCTATGTATATCTTAAACGACTTACATAATTCCTCGGTTATCATAGAATTATATCTCATGGTATTATATGCTAACAAGTTTAGTAAGAATGATAAAAGTATCTATATGCCATGTTTTATTTTGAAAATGCATAAGATTTTTCGATGTACGAACCATGACTATTTTGTTCTTGAGAAATCTGGGATCTTAAATATATTTTGGATTGGTTACCCAAATATATATATACACATTTTCAGATCTAAATCTGTCAGTGTATCGCTGATTAGGATGCGATTTTGGGATCTTTGTAATATTACAAAGAATGATTTTTCGGTTTGTTAGAGCATTGCTCGGTTGAACCCACCAAGCATTGGTATGTTAAGTTTGGTTGTCATATTTTAGTGAATCAAAACTCATCTAAGAGTCACTTGATTATGTACTAGAGACAACTTCGTATAGGTTAGACTAGAAAGTCTAGGATTATGAGACGTACAAGTATTACTCGAAGACCTGAAGAATGTGAAGAACTAACGAGTTACAACGGCGATATCATCCTTCCTCTTGAGGTTAGTAATATTGACTTGAACTGTTTCATTCATGACATATCTTTCAAATCGTACTATATTGAAAACATAATTGCAAATCTGCAGTGAGACATGATCATAATGTTAAGGAATTAGAATATGAAGTATAACGCTTATCTTTTGAATTTCGTATATATGACATCGACATAATCGTATGAATGTTATTGTGATTATGTGTATGGGTAAAGGTGGAGATTTCATACTAGGAAACAATGTTTACATTTGTTTAAAGGAAGTACATTCATGAACTTGTTTTATGAATCGAAAGGGAAATCGCCAGGCTTATTGGTATTGTTATTCATTGCATATCTTTGGATTACCAACAGTGTCTGACTTATTATTTGGTATGACTAGTTTTTACTAATTAATGGAACTGATCTTAAGTAATCACCTGAGATGGTATAATCGATATTTGTAATCGGTGTGAACGATTTTAGTAATCAGTGTGATCGATCACAAAAGAATTTTGTAATCGATCCTTGTAATTGGTGTAACCAGTCCTAGTAATTGGTGTAACCGATCCTAGTGACTTGTGTAACATATCACAAGCTATACCACGAGTATATGGTAACCGGTCCTGGTAATTGATGTAACGGATCCTGGTAACTGATTTAACCGGTCCTGGTAACTTGTGTGTCCGATCACAAGTAAACCATATTAAGGTAGAATCGATCTTTGTGACTGGTAGAACCGATTGAACCCATGATTGTGATTTGATAATTGATCAATCACATAGTTGTCTTGGAATACAGATGAACCAATTCTAACTTGTTTAGAAGTGTGGTATAATCGATTCCAAGATTGTAAATATGAAAGAGGAATTACAAAGAAAAAAGATGTCAACATACTTTGAACAAGAACAGTAACTCTTACCTTTTATTGTTCAAATATATTTCTTAATAACTCAAGGAGAACCCGGTACGAAATAAACTAAGAATATTTTAATTAAGGTTATTAGTTTTATGTGCTTTAATTACCAATTAAATGCATTTACTAATTGGAGATTTTCTATTGAGGATTTCGGAAATATTGGACAAAGCATTTCCAAGAATTATGAAAACCAATTTTGGGCATTTATTGCATATCTTAAGAATAATTCGGTTTTGGAAATTCCTTGGTGTCCAAACATCTCTGGTCTATAAATACCTAAGTTTGTATCACTTGCAAAGTATCCCAAGAGCCAGGCAAACTTCATCTTTTTGTTGTTTCTGGTGGAGCCGTCTATTCGGAGAGGAAAGTACCCTAATTAGGCGAAATATCTTACGACCGCTCGTTTAAAGACTTCTACGGGATCAGCAAGCTCTACGAGTACCATTGGTGGGAAACTAGATAATTACAGTTTATTAGTTTTCAACTGATTTGATTGAATAATGGTTGTTGAACTTTGATTGGACCTGGTTTGTTTATTATTGATAATATTCTCTTCTGATATAAGATTCACTCAAACTAGATCGAAGTGTCGACGGGATCTTTAGAAATATTTTTAGATCTGATAATCCATTGTTAACAGACTCCGTTCTGTGCGTGATTGATCACAAGAGATTCAAGTGGTGTTGTGAAGGTTTAATTCAAGATTAAAGAATATTTAAAGACGAAAAATATTTCTTATTGGTTTCTCATATCTTTGTGTAGTACAAACCTTGCTCGGATGGGATCCAACTAGAATCGGATTTAGTCGATTGATTAGTTGTGTGAGAGCGGCTTTATAGACTCTTGTTAGATTCTATATTGATTGATTGCAAATCTAAATTCTTCTACTTCGGTAGTTGTTGGATAGATTGATTTAACCAGGTAAAGGAGTTTATTAGATTAAACGGAAGAGCCTTTTCACATGACTTGAGATATCTTTATCTTGAAGAATCAATAGAGTTGTTACCAAATAGATTTATTGTTCCTTTACTGTTTGGAATACGATCCAAAGGAATTGTTCTAGTACGTGCACTTATTGAATGTCGGAAGCGCAGGGATACTGAAGAAACTAAGTGAACTAGGTTTAGTTGCTTGGTCTCAACTATACGAAGCTGGTTTAGATTTTTTATAACTGCTTAGTTCTGAGAGTATTCAATTCTGGACCAGGTCCCGGGGTTTTTCTGTATTTGTTGTTTCCTCGTTAACAAAATATTGTTGTGCAATTTACTTTATCTTTCCGCATTATAATTGTTTTATTATAATTAAAGTAAATTGCACTTGTACGTTAAAAGGGTACTTGATATTGATCCTATTGGTTTCGGTTATTACCGTGCCTTTTATCAAGTGATCTCTTTGTTTTTGTATTGTATCGATTCCATATCCATAGACGATCATACAAAGTGTATTGGATTTCTCCACTTGACTTTGGTATTTATTCACGAGTTAGGCCAGTTTGAAAAAATCGGGGGTAGAACAACCACACCCAATATTTCGATTAGCAATCTGTATGGACTAACTCCAATATACTATCAAGAGAATCAAATAGACTCAATCTTAATAAAGTATATCAAAGAGTTATATCTCTCTTTATCGATTCAATTCTTACTCAAGCAAATAGAAATATGCGAGTCTAATTGAATACAAGATGTTCAAGTATCAATCAATGTAAAGCAACAACCAAAGGTTGGATATTCTAATTGATTGATTCAAACACACAACCTGTGATATTTTAATTATATAAAAAAATATAATGCAGAAAAGAAATAACACAGACACCAGAATTTTGTTAACGAGGAAACCGCAAATGCAAAAAAAACCCGGGACCTAGTCTAGATTGAACACACATTGTATTAAGCTGCTACAGACACTAGCCTACTACAAACTAACTTCGGTCTGGACTGTAGTTGAACCCCAATCAATCTCACATTGATCCAAGTTATAGTTGTGCTCCTTATGTCTCTAACCCCAGCAGGATACTACGCACTTTATTCCCTTAGATGATCTCACCCACAACTAAGAGTTGCTACGACCCTGTTGATGGTGGTTTTTAGCTTAGGGTTAAAATCGTAAAACGTTACATCTGACATGACGTCACTAGGACCACTAGCGCATTTATTGAGTCATTCAACACGCCTACGTAAGAATTACCAGGATACTTTTTTTTTACATATATATGTGTCATGTTCCACGGTAGAACCCGTAGTATTGACCGACATCACCTTCGTACACCAATCCCTAAATTCTTACACCACCGTGCCAATGACAAACCATGCTAGCCACGCCAAAGCATGCCAACCATGCCAGCCGCGCCACCGTGCCAATGGCAAGCCGTGCCAGCCACGTCTCCGCACCAAGGCATGTCAACCATGCCAGCCGCGCCACCATGCTAATGGAAAACCATGCCAGCCACGTCTCCGCACCAAGGCATGCCAACCATGCCATCCGCACCACATATGCCAATGGCATGCCGTACCAGCCACACCTCCACGCCAAGGAATGCCAACCATGCCAGCCGCGCCACCGTGCCAATGGAAAACCATGCCAGCCACGATTCCATGCCAAAGCCATGTCGGCCTTCCCTTCACGGCTGCCAAAACGAAGGCGTGCGACAATCAACAGCCACCCTTCCATCTTAGATGCAAATCTCAGCCGTCCAAGATCACCAACCAACGCATGGTAACCTTTGGCCCTACGCCAAAACCCTAGTTTGGTCGCGCCTATAACATGCCAAGGCATGTCGGCTTTCCCTTCACGGCTGCCAAAACGAAGGCGTGCGACAATCAACGACCACCCTTCCATCTTAGATGCAAATCTCAGCCGTCCAAGGTCACCAACCAACGCATGGTAACCTTTGGACCAACGCCAAAACCCTAGTTTGGTCGTGCCTATAACATGCCAAGGCATGCCGACCATGCCACATGTGCCAATGGCATGCCGCGCCAGCCACCTTGCTGCGCCTAAGCCATGCCATGTCGGCTTTCCCTTCACGGCTGCCAAAACGAAGGCGTGCGACAATCAACGACCACCCTTCCATCTTAGATGCAAATCTCAGCCGTCCAAGGTCACCAACCGACGCATGGTAACCTTTGGCCCAACGCCAAAACCCTAGTTTGGATGCACCTAAAACATGCCAAGGCATGCCGACCATGCCAATGTGCCAATGGCATGCCGCGCCAGCCACCTTGTCGCGCCTAAGCCATGCCATGCCGGCGTTCCCTTCACGGCTGCGAAAACGAAGGTGTGCGACAATCAATGACCACCCTTCCACCTTAGATGCAAATCTTAGCCGTCTGAGGTCTCCAACCAACACATGGTAACCTTTGGCCCAAAATCCTAGTTTTGGCCACGCCAAACCACGCCAAGGCATGCCATGCCACATGTGCCAATGACATGCCAACCACCTTGCCGCACTATACCATGCCGGCCTTCCCTATACGACTACCAAAACAAAGGCGTGCGACGATCAACGACCACCCTTCCACCTTAGATGCAAATCTTAGCCGTCCAAGGTCGCGAACCAACGTTTGGTAACCTTTAGCCCAAAACCCTAGTTTTGTCCACGCCAAACCGCGCCAAGGAATGCCATGCCACATGTGCCAATGGCATGCCAACCACCTTGCCGCACCATACCATGCCGGCCTTCCCTATGCGGCTGCCAAAACGAAGGCGTGCGACGATCAACGGCCACCCTTCCACCTTAGAGGCAAATCTTAGACGTCCAAGGTCGCCAACAAACGTATGGTAACCTTTGGCCCAAAACCCTAGTTTTGGCCACGCCAAACCGCGCCAAGGCATGCCATGCCACATGTGCCAATGGCATGCCAACCACATTGCCGCATCATACAATGCCGGCCTTCCCTATGCGGCTACCAAGACGAAGGAGTGCAACGGCCACCCTTCCACCCTAGATGCAAATCTTAGCCGTCTAAGGTTACCAGCTAACGCATGGCAACTTTTGGCCCTAGTTTGGTCGCGCCTAAACAAATCCAAAACCCTAACTTTTGGCCGCGCCTAAACCAGGCCATATTAAAGCCATACCGAGCATGCTTTCATGCCACTGGATACCAAACGAAGGGTTGCAATAATCAACGGCTACCTTTCCTCTTAAGATGCAAAATCTTGACCATCGAAGGTCACCACCGAGCCGGAAAGTCTCCCAAGCTCAACTTTCCAGACAACAACAACATGCTACATGTTTTCCACGAGAACACTCGATACATCAACACCTATCACAAACTGGGGGATGCTCATGGGGTATTGGTTTGGCGGTTTACAGCGTGCGGTGTACACTACGCCCATTATAAGACAGTGTCATAAGGATGAGGAGGTTAGTAAATACAGGGGGGTATTGGTGAAACTCTTTATTTTATGGAACATCAATTCCAGGCGTTACCGGTTACCACCTCCTCCCATTTACTCATACATTTTCCATTTCTTAATGAGATCAGATTACGTTTCACTTCGACTTGTATAAATAGGTCTTGCCTATTTCCACCGAAAAACAAGTTCAGGTCAGGAAGATACAACACTCATAAAATATTTGCTATCTTTTCATCTATTAGCTTCCCACTTTCTGATGCAAGTCACAAAAAAACTACTCTTCCATGATCAACTATTCTGGTCTCAACATTCTCTTCGCTTCCCTCCCCAAAACCAACCTCTCTCCTCCTCTTTGTGACCGAAGCAAGTCTGGAACGGCCATTTCTTGGTTTAGGTCGGATTTGTACAGATTGATATCTTGAATCTAAAGTACTCCCTTACAGTACATTGTTTAGGTTTTAGACTCGTTTCTCACCCGTACACCCGAAATTAGTGAAATCAGCATAAACCATTTTCACCCTCAAACAATTGGAGACCACAGTGGGTGATTGATCTTTCGTTTATAATGTGAACTTTCAATCCTCGATCTCATATTTCGACCCAGACGTCAGGACCATAGAATCCAAACGACCCGCCCAGGGATCGACAGCTCAGTTACCAAACGACCCGGTTACCAGTCATGACACGACAATGGATGACTGGGGACTTTCCACAGTCACGGCGGTGCTTCCCACAAAACTCGGTCTTACACCCGGGAGATTCCTTTTCATCAGGAGATCCGAAAAACCGAGTAAGTCTTGCTAAACAAAATACATGGTATACTAATTCAAATCTTCACAGGGGAGATAAAAAACCGATAGCCATATTTTTCTCGTGTTTCATGCTTTCTACTATCGCGCAACATTCACAATTCCATGACTTCCCTGGGGTACTCATGCCACTTATATTCATAACCAAAGCATCAATATTCTAAAACAGTTCATTCCAAATAATAATCCAAAACCCTCAGGGGTAATACTTGTCTATCAATCCAAAAATCCATAAAATCAAAACCATAAACCAAGCGCTTTGTTTGCCTTTCAAAAAAAAAACAGTCACCTACCCATACGTGCCTACTTTGCATAATAATGATTACCTGTCACTATTCATAAAGTAGCCGATGTTACCATGGTGATATTCGAATAGGAATTGTTTATGACGAAGTGTTTCTACAAGTTTATGAAAGGCATACCCACGGCTAAGGTTTACACCAGTTCAGAAGAACAATATTTCTACAGATTTATGGAAGGCATACATGTGGCTAGGGTTTGCACCAACACAAGAAAACAAGAAAACAAATTGAAAGAAAAACGATGGAGTACATTGCTGGAATATGCTTGCCCACTTTATTTTTACCGCTAACACCAGGACGTGAGAACAAAGATACGAGATAAAAAGGAGGGCCAAACCCTTTCATACGCATAACACTTTTGGAATTTGAATAAGGAAATGATTTCCTATTTGAGATACGTATGGAAATAGGTAACTGAGCCCGCAAGAACAAGTCCACGCCACGCCAAGCCTGCGTCGTTCCAAGCCAACAGTCCGCGCCATGCCTAGCCGACAGTCCGCGCCATACCAAATCCAAGCCAGCGTCCATGCCAAGCCAGCGTCCACGCCAAGCCAGCGCCCATTCCAATCCGATCCAGCGCTAACAACTTGCATCTTTCCAGCGCCATCAGCTTGCATCCTTCCAGTGCTAACAGCTTGCATCTTTCCAGCGCCAGCAGCTTGCGTCCTTTCCAACGCTAACAACTTGCATCTTTACAGCAGCTTGCATCTTCCCTGCGCCAGCTACTTGCATCCTTCCAGCGTTGCTCTTGAATTCCCAGTAGAAGGGAATCAACAATCTAATTTCATTACACGAAAAGATCAGTAACGACTTATCCAAAATCGAAGCAAAGAAAAATCAGCAACCCCCCTGAGTTCACAGAGACTCTTTTCCCTGTCAGGGGATGCATGATTTCTGGGGACTTCGCCCGCAAAATCGTGCAGTCTATGATGAAACATTTATGTGAGATTCTATATTTACCCAAGGCGCAACCTCAAGGCATATTTGCATCCCTCAACCGCACTGCATCAGGGAAGCAGTTGTTTCCAACCAGAGAAGTCGTTCCCAAACCCCAACCTCTCCTGAAAAGCACGATTGATAGATGGAACTGGGGACTCCTAACCATTGTTCGCTTGAAGGGTGTCCAGATTGACAGCACACTGATTAACGCAGCCGCTCCGCTTCAACATCCTCCAGCAGCGACTCCGCTTCAACGATCACTCCGACATCCGCTCCGCTTCAAGGCTCGCTCTAGAAGCCGCTCCGTTTCAGCGTTCTCTCCATAAGCTTCTCCAGGATCCGAAGACGAGGCTTCAGCGTTCGGCTTCTTAAGTTTCAACATCTTCTCCAAGAGACGAAGCTGTGATATGTGTCTAATACACATAATTTACTATGTAGTAGTTATGCTTTCTTTGCTATTTTTTCTTGTGAATTTTGTATTTTACATTTGTTTTGAGTGTTTTAGGTATTTTGGAGTCGCACGGAGGAAAAGAAGAAGAAATCACCCAATTTGTGCGAAAAGGGCAGAATTGTCATTTCATGGGCGAACACTTTCTGGAGGCCAGTCAAGGTTAAGAGGCAACTATATTTGGAGGAGTACTAAGTACAGTCAAGCAGAGGTTAAGGGGGTTTCCATCAGGGTATCCCTTATCATTTATCAGTGGGTGTATTTATCGGGTCCCTATCCCTGGGGTGTAACCATCCACCCAAACAACCCTAACTATCTCGAGAGCTTCTCATTCTTCTCAATCATTGCTTCACCTGAATGAAATGGAAGAAGAAAAGCAGCGCAGCTGCTGCTGTGAAATCGAGAGATATGAGAATTTATGAGAGCTATTTGAATCAGAGAGGATGAAATTAGGGTTTGATTCAAGATTGAATATGGCAGCGAGAGATGATGTTGCTGTGAATATGAAGATGGGTTTGACTCTGGTGATTGAAATAATAATGAAGAAATTAGGGTTTGTGTTGGTGCTGTTGAAATCGAGTAGAAGAAGGGATGGATTCAAGAACAGCAGGGATAGATCAAATCGAGACAAGGGAAGAATGTGAAATAGATGGATTTCTGAAATTGAATTACAAGGAGAAGAATGGTGGTGGTCTGAGGTTTTAACAGTTCGATTGTAGACGAAAGTAGAAGCTGAGTTTGAGTTGTTGTTGGTGTTATGAAGAAATTCAGAGAATAAATAGAAAATGGGTTTTGTCCTGTGAAGATGATGAATCCAAATAGAGCAGAGAAGGAAGTGAATTTGTTGCATTCATGGAAGACTTGGAAGAGTAAAAAGGGGATTTGAGACTAGATTGCATAAATGTAAATGATGTTGTTGTCGATCTAAGAAATCAGATGAAGGTATTGATGATTTGTGGTCTTGTTGTTGCCACTGTGAAGATAGAGTTGCAATTTGATATGGGTTTTGATTGAATTTACTGTACATAGAAGAATGGCTCGAGATTGAACTATGGAAGATGGAGTTGTTGAAGCAGTTGTGGCATTAAACTCAAGGGAAGAAGAATTTTATGTTGTTGATAGTAAGAGAGTGACAAGCTGCTGTTGTGCAAGAAATGGATTGAGCTGGGAATAGAGAAATTGGTATGGATGTGACTCCTTGCAGATGGAATTTGTTTTATGGCTCGGATGCAGTCAGCTGGCCATTGTTGGTGGTGCAGAACAAGGGTTTTGGGCTCAAATATAGCAAGAGTTGGATCTGTGGCCTGAGACGGTCGCAATGGACAATGATGTAGCATTGGTGGTGCTGAGCTGAGAGGTCCCGCAACAGATGCAAAAGCTGAATGAATAAAAGCTCTGCTGGTGATGTGCTTGAATGAGTAGATGTATGCCTAGGAATTGTGCAGGAATTGACGAACAAAAAAGCCTGAAATTGGCTGGAGATAACCAAAATACAGACAGAACTAGGCTGGATTTCAGTTCAGTTATGATGAGTTGACTCAGTGACTCATTAGGCTGACTTGGTGATTCAGACTACTCAGGCGACTCAGCCCTGAGTTAGGCGGCTGACTAAGAAGATGACTCTCTCTTCTCCTTGACCCGCTGACTAACAGATTGACCAGGATGACTATTAACTCTAACATAATCTTGACGGAATATTCCTCCAAAGGCAGCAGAACTTAGGTGACATCGATGACTTTCCCGGCCAGATTCCGGTGATCCCGAGAACTTTTTCCGGTAACCCAAAAGTAGCAGAATTTGTGAACAATTTTCTAGACTCATCTATGGGTTTGAGGAATTGGGCTTGAATTTGGAAGGAGAAGGTGGAAGAGTTTTACAAAGACAAGGATTTGGAATTTGATCTACAAAAGGAAAGGGATTCTATTCCTAAGAGGATTGCAAGGATATTGAAGCTTATACACATTTGATATTTCGAGCTGAGTTTAACTCGCTTATATTTTATCGAAATATGTGTTGGTAAGCTTTCGCTTTAACCAAGTTCATCTTATATTCTTGAGGAAAGTCAAAAGATGATCATGTGAAAATCGTCTGGTAACATCTTACATGATTTGTGTGAGACAGTCATTTGATGTAGACCTGGAATGTTTCGTATTGATTATTTCAACAACTTGAAAATTGCTTTGATGCTAATAGTTTGTGAAAAACTATTGCCATCATCTAAGAATGTTTCAATGATTGAAAAAGAGTTTAGAACACTTAACCATAATTGGATTATAGACATAGTATGCGTACTTGCATATATGTTGATCCAAGACCGGTACAGTATGCATACCCATATGCGTGTTGACGAAGTCGGGTAAAGTCCGAGAGCCTTGGTATGCATACCCGTACGCATACTGGATAACTCGGTTGAAGTCTGGGAACTATTGTAGGCGTACCCATACGCGTACTAATTCAAATATTGTTTTGGATGTGTGATAGTATGCGTACCCGTTCGCATACTGTCGGACACAGTCCAAGTCCGGCTACTTAAGTATGCGTACCCATTTGCATACTTGAGTCGGTTAAGTTCTAGAATTGGTTGTGCCATGAACAAAACATTTATATAATAAAGAACACAATCTTTTGCAGACCGTGGCTATAATTTTCATGATTTGATTCGAGTGAATCAAACCGATTTTGTTCCAATTGTGTTCTTGTATACTTCTATGAGAATATAACAATTGAACAACTCTATAACTAGTTTCATTTGAGTCATTTGAACTAGTTTTGGTTAATATGAATAAGGTTGATATGAAAGTGTTCATATGGCTAACTTCGGTTAACTATTGTTGAGCCAACCTAGTTTACACGTTTAGGTACGGTTACCCATATCTAAATGAAGGTACATTTCATTTGTGTGTAACAATTTAAGTCCATCTAACGGAGGAGAGATATTGATTTGGTTTCAAGAAAACTTAGCTTGGATCTTATATCATGTTCCATCTAACGGTGAATATTGATTGCTTTGTTGCAAAGCTATCAAACCATGATTTGAAGACTATATAAGGAAGAACTCTAACAACTGGGAAACCTAATCCCCACACCTCCTGTGTGACACTAGTTGCGATTAGAGTCGATTCTCCTTTAACCTTAGGTTTATTCCAAAACTATCGTGATTGAGTAAGCCAGACCCCACTATTTTCTCTGTAGTTG
The DNA here is from genome assembly GCF_003573695.1 of Papaver somniferum. Classification (NCBI taxonomy): domain Eukaryota; kingdom Viridiplantae; phylum Streptophyta; class Magnoliopsida; order Ranunculales; family Papaveraceae; genus Papaver; species Papaver somniferum. Next base: position 154,670,608 of record NC_039363.1, on the reverse strand, counting down.
CGTGTTCTGATCTTACTAATACTATCGTGATTGAGTACTATCTTCTCTAAGATTTTCTTGAGATTTATCTCCGATAGGTAAGATTAAAAGAAGTCACAAACATCTTCGTCTCATCGTTTGTGATTCCACAATATCTTGTTTCTCTTTCATACGATTTATATTATTGTGAGATAATTTATAGTACTTGGTTGTTCTTCGGGAATATAAGTCCGGTTTATCAATTGGTTCCAGTGCACCTTGATTTATCATAAAACGGAACAAAACTCATATGTATTTCTGTGAGAGACATATTTATCTATCTCAATAGAATTTTTTGTGTGAGACAAATTTGTTTATCAAGTCTTCGACTTTGGGTCGTAGCAACTCTTAGTTGTGGGTGAGATCAACTAAGGGAATCAAGTGCGTAGAATCCTGCTGCAGTTCAGAGACGTAAGGAGCGCAACTGTACCTTGATCAGTGTGAGATTGGTTAGGGATCAACTACATTCCAGTACGAAGTTCATTTGTAGTATTCTAGTGTCTGTAGCGGCTTAATACAGTGTGGTGTTCAAAGTTGTACTAGGTCCCGGGGTTTTTCTGCATTTGCGGTTTCCTTTTTAACAAAATTTATGGTGTCTGTGTTATTTCTTTTCCGCATTATATTTTATCTATAATTGAAATATCATAGGTTGTGCATTAAGTCCAATCATTTCTTGAATATGACCTTTGGGTTGTTGATTGAATTATTGGCACTTGGATATTGGTTTGTGATACCGTCCAAGTTATTTTTCTTATTCAATCGGGATCGCAAATTCCTATTTGTTTGATTGCAGATTGAATTGAGAAATTGAGATACAAGTCTTTGATATACTTTTCTAAAGATTGAGTCTGACTGTCTAGTTGATTCTATTGAAAGTTTATTAATGTTAGTTCATTCAGATTGCCAAACGAAATATTGGGTGTGGTTGTTAGACCCCCGTTTTTTCACATTTGTCAACGGTATGCATTTTATCGGTTTAAGGTTAAAGAAAGATTTCCCATTGCCTCCATTGGCTGGTTGGGTGGAATACTTCCCAACGAATCATTGTAAGGATTGGGTGAAACAATATGAGTCCAATATGCTGGATTGGGATCGCGTCATGAACAACTTTCCAGAAGGCTTAGTCGAATTGATCCCCTCGGATGCCGATGATGATGTTTGATATATGTTTTCAAGATGTATTTTGAACCGCATATTTTTACATGTTTTTGGAAAATCCTGTGAAAATATATGATATAATCGATAGTTATATATATATATGATATATCAACCAATTATACAGGCTTTTGTAAAGAAATTCAAACAATCTTATAATCGGTTATTAATTTTGCAACTTTAACTTCCGATTAATAAATCTTCTGACAACTTTTAGGAGACGTTCCCAGAATCGGTAGACAAAATAATATCTAACTTCCGATTGTTACAAAACTCTGACAAAAAAATTGCAAAATATTCCCAGAATCGGTAGACAAAATGTAATACAATAACTTCCGATTGTTACCAAACTATGACAAAAAAATTGCAAAATATTCTCAGAATAGGAAGATAATTTAAAATACTAGCTTCCGATTGTTACCAAACTCTGACAAAAAAATTGCAAAATATTCTCAGAATCGGTAGATAATTTAAAATACTAACTTCTGATTTCAACAATCATTCTTTATACTTCGACCACGGACTTCAGGAATTCATAACTTCCATCATATATGAATTCTTCACCCTTTTCCACTAAGTAGTGTCTTTTTGCGAGTGTCTCCTACATAAACCAATAATTACAAAAGAATGCTAAGTTCGTTTTAGTAAGAAAGATTAGGCACCCGGTCTTATGTAAAAAAAGTATGCAAATACTTAAAAATTGTTGGATCGACAAGCTTAAGTGACTAGTGTTAAAAATCCACTTTTATACCGTTATGTAATCATTTACTCCTTTTTGGATAAGTTGGTACCAATTGTGAACTTGTTGGAGTGATCTTTGCTCTGAATTTCCATACTCTCGCAAAAATTCGCTATACACCCTCCCCTAAAAGATTTCGGGTGCGATCCTTCCGGCTATGACATCTTCACGTCTTGTTTCGTGATACCATGTTTTGACAATTGGCAAATCTTCAACAACGTCAAACTTTTCCATGCTTGTGAGTTGAGATACGGAATAAATTAAAAAGAGTAGACGATGGAAAATCTATTTTAGAATGCACGACGCTATATATGTGTAGTTTGTTGCATAAATAAGAACAGCCTACCCTCCTTATATAGATGAGAGTCCCAACATATTTTTTTGTTGAAAATATGGCCGTTGATGCGTACTGTTACAAGACTATACTGATATTACGTACAATATGGTTACAATGGTTGTTTATAATCGGTAGAAAAGGATTGAATACTTCTTTCTGAGTATACTCATAATCGAAAGTTATGTGTTGTTATATATTACCGATTATTTGCAGTTTGTCAACAGAGTTCTCAGTTTCATTCAACACCTATAATAGGAAGCTTATCAATATGTATTATTCACCGATTGTGTGTGGTTTTCGAGGCGCTACTAGTTTATTTTGAATGAAATAGACGTTGGATAATAATCGGTAGTTAGATAATAACATAAACTTCCGATTGTTATAAATAATATGAATATCATGATGGTATCACCTACAATGAAAGAGGCTAAACGGATGGATATATCATAATATTAACTATTGATTGTATTTCCACAATTCTATTACAATGACTTATGATTAGCGCCGTGGACGAGCCCTAAACGGATTAAATATTTCCATCGCCTTAAGGATTCTGAAATGAGATTCGTAACGGAAGTTTGATCTTTTCAATCTCCGCCATTCCCCGAGAGATCGTGCTATAACCTCAACATTGGTTTCACCCCTCAATCGATATTGATTCACAAGATAAGTTAAATGGACGAATTCTTCGACATGTCCGTTTATTGAACCAACTCGCCAGAAAATATCTCCTACATGACAGTTATTTGGTTTACCGGTGTCGACGCATATTTTTTCGTGAATTCTCATACTCCGTCGTTGCCTACTGTTGATGGTGGAATTTAGCTTAGGTTTAAAATCGTAAAACCGCACATCTGACATGACGTCACTATGACCATTACCGCATTTATTGAACCAATCAGAATGCCTACGTAAGAATTACCAGGGCACCTTTTTTCTACATATGTCATGTTCCACGGCAGAACCCTTAGCATTGACCGACATCATCTATACCAAACCCTAATTCTCACGCTACCGTGCCAATAGAAAACCATGTCAGCTATGTCTCCGCGCCAAGGCATGCCAATCGCACCACCGTGCCAGTGGAAAACCATGCCAGCCACGTCTCCGTGTCAAGGCATGCCAACCATGCCAGCCGCACCATCGTGCCAATGTCAAACCATGCCAGCCACGTCTCCGCACAAAGGCATGCCAACCATGTCAGCCGCACCACCGTGCCAATGGCAAACCATGCCAGCCTCTTCTCTGCGCCAAGGCATGCCAACCATGCCAACCGCACCACCGTGCCAATGAAAAACCATGCCAGCCACGTCTTCGCGTCAAGGCATGCCAACCATGCCAACCGCACCACCGTGCCAATGGCGAACCATGCCAGCTACATCTCCGCGCCAAGGCATGCCAACCATGCCGGCCGCACCACTGTGCCAATGGAAAACCATGCCAGCCACGTCTACCGCGCCAAGGCATGCCAACCATGATAGCCGCACCATGCGCCAATGGCATGCCAAACCCTTGGCCCCACTACGCCAAGCCAACCGCACCTTTCCTTGGCCCCAACCATGCTAGCTGCACCATGCGCCAATGGCGTGCCAAGCCCTTGGCCCCACAATGCCAAGCCAACCGCACCTTGCCTTGGCCCCACCATGCCAAGCCGTCCGTGCCAAACCTTTGGCCCCACTATGCCAAGCCAACCGCCCCTTGCCTTGGCCCCACTATGCCAAGCCATCCGCGTCATTGGCCTTGGCCCCACCATGCCGGCCTTCCCCATGCGGCTAACAAAACGAAGGCGTGCGACGATCAACGACCACCCTTCCATCCTGGATGTAAATCCTAGCCTTCCAATGTTGCCAGACAACGCATGGTAACCTTTGGCCCAAAACCCTAGTTTTGGCCACACCAAACCGCGCCAAGGCATGCCATGCCACATGTGCCAATGACATGCCAACCACCTTGCCACGCCACACCATACCGACCTTCCCTATGCGGCTACCAAAACGAAGGCGTGCAACGATCAACGGCCACCCTTCCATCCTGGATGCAAATCCTAGCCGTCCAAGGTCTCCAAACAACGCATG